>NW_011494765.1:3781606-3783716 GCF_000754665.1 Bison bison bison | reverse complement strand
CCCCCCCAGGGACCTTTCCTGGGGCCTGCCGCCGCTCCTGGATCCTTCTGGATTGTCACCAGGTCATCCAAACAGGGCAAGAAAACCCACCAGCTCTTTCTAGAAGGCTGGAAGGCCAGGATGGTGCCGGCCCGGCCTGCATCCAGAATGAGCTGGAGGGACCCCGGTCTCCATGCCTCAGAGACAGCAGCGAGTCAGGAAAAGGTTAAAACAAACGTTTATTTAACAAATTATATTAAGAAGACAATCACACAGTGAAACTTCCCTTTGCCAAGTACTAGAGTCACCTCAAATAAATACACGCAGTACAACGCTGTTCCTAACCTAGCGCAGCCAGCCGCCCGCCCGGGGCCCGGTTCCTGGTGGTGACAGGCCGGGCCGGCAGGGTCCAACAGGTGAGGACGGCCAGCCGCCCTTGGGGGGCGGGCAGCTGCGGTGAGAGTGGGCGCCGGCCGCTCCAGGCCCCGGGAGGTGAGCTCGGCTTTCAGGCTCACCTTCAGGCTCGCCGGCCGGCTCCAGGGAGCTGCGGGCTGGGATCCGTGTGCACGGTGAGGGGCAGCCCGCAGCCCTGGGGACTGGACCCGGCCCTCGCCCCGTGCTCGGTGAGACACCATCACGCCTGCAGGCCCGTTACTGCACGGGAGGCAGGTGCTCGAGACGGGACAGAGCGGGGCCTGGGCCGCCTCTGCCGCGCGCCGGCTTTGTGCCTGTGGACGCGTCTCAGCATCTTCATCTGGAACCAGCATCCGCTTCTGGGTATTGGTGTTTTTTTTTTGGCGGGGTGGGGTGGGTGGGAGTGACAGAAGAAAATGTGCTTCAAGTGCCGGCCGTGTGCCCGGCAAGGAGTAGGTGCTTCGGACGTGTTGGCCCTCGCCTCCCGTCCCCCGCTGTCCTGACCATCCCTCTGAGAGGAGGTCGTGGCCAGAGTCAGTTCCTGGACTTGGGGGTGGGGGAAAACCTTGTTATAAATTTGCAAAGTGAACCTGGGCCGGCTGCTTGCTCCTTAGTGCCATTGTGCCATTTCCAAGGCCTGTGCAGACAGGCTTAGAATTTTCAGGGGACGAGGAGGAGGCAGCGGGGGACGCTGTGCTCTGGGGAGTCCTTCTGGGAAGGGTGGAGGTCACTGCCCTTCGTGTTTCTGAGAGAAGCCCTGCCTCCCCGCCCCTCGTGGCCAGAGGGTTTGCGGAGAAAAGCACCGTCCCAGAAAGGAAGGGGGAAGAGGGGGCTTGGTCCCCAGTGAGCGAGCTTCACCTCCACGCGGGTGGGCAGCCCCCCTCAGAAGGAAAGAGACAGAGGTCAGGAGCTGCCTAAGACCCGCCGGAGATGCCGGCTTCTCCAACACCGTCGCTGCTCCATTCTCTCCAGCTGCCATCACGGCGCCGTCCACAGTCACTCGCTAGACCCCGCGCTGAGGCTGCCTGCTAGGGGAGGCCTGGCCCTCTCCTGGAGGCCCTGGACCCTGCCTCTACCGGCCTGGTTGGGGGGTGGAGGGGAGACCCTTTCCCCAACAGCCACCCTCATGGCCCTCTTGCTCCCTGACAGGAAATCTCACGTGACCGTCTCTGGACCTCCTCGGGCCCACGGAGCCGAAATGCTTGCTTCTCAGTGGAGGAAGCCCGCGGAAAGGCCGCGGGTGTTACCGGGCGGGACGACCCCACGGCCGGACAGAGGTGAGCAGAGGGGCCACCCCCGCTCTTGGTTTAGGACTAGCTCCACCATCCTGGCAGCAGCAGCAGACGCAGGCTCTCTGGGCCCTTCAGGGCTCCCCACCCCGACTCCCAGGAACAACCGGCTCATTTCAGTGCGTATGTCTGAGGCCAGATCATCGGCTCAGCCCTGGGCGAGCACCCATCCCAAAGGTCTGCCCGAGGAATTTCCACCTATGCCTCCTGGGCCCTGGCGGGTCCCAGGGGAGGCCGGCCCTGCCAGGGATGTCCTCATGTCTTGGGGACAGTGGGGAGCGGCGACACACAGGAATCAGGAGGTATCGGAAGGGAAAGATCAGGGGCAGCCGCGGGGGGAGGCGGAGGGTGTGGAGATGGCGGAGCTGAGGCCGGCTGACTGAGGTATGTCTTGCCCTGGCCCTGTGTCTCAGCCAGAGGCTGGGCCC
>NW_011494765.1:3772543-3781506 GCF_000754665.1 Bison bison bison | reverse complement strand
GCTCCTCTTGACTGCACCCCAGCCACCCCGGTGTCATTCGAGGAACTGCAGGGAGCAGGGGCTCTGTTCCTAGCTGGGCAGGGCCTCTCCTGGGCTGCTTGCTTACGCCAGACACGTGTCAAAGCTCACGTCCAATGCTCCAACTATCTGCTGACCCCTGCCCCCCACTTCCAAGGTGTGAGATACCAGGTTCCGTGGTTTAGGACAGTCCCATGGCCAAACAAAGCAGACACCGGATGAGGACCGGGCCTCCAGGGAGGACAGCGGCCCCGTTCCCACGGTGCCCGTGTGGGGAGCTGGGCTGGGTGGCCAGCACCTTGGGGAACGATGGTGTGGTCACTGGCACTAGTGGCAGAAGGGTCAGTTCTGGCTTCAGTCTGGTGACTGTGTGTCCACGTCCTTGGGCACCGGCTCACAGAGCCTCTTTACCCACGTGATGATGGTCAGGGCGTGGGGACAGGCAGTTGGAGCTGTTGTTGGCACGTGAGCACTGCAGAGATGAGCCCTTTGTGAGGATGATGGTGAGGAGGCTGGGCATGGGGACCTGGCGACAAAGTTCATGTCCACGCAAGCACCCAGCCCCTCGGCTGCCTCGGCCGCAGGCAAGTCCTCTCTGGGCCGGTGGCTGTGGGATGGCCGGCCCCCGTCCTCAGGGCGTCCAGTGTGTGAACTGAGGGGTGAGTCAGAGGGGAGCTAGGCCCAGGTCCACTTGGGCACCACCGGCCGCCCCTCCGTGTTTCCTTAGGGTCCCCATGAAGTTCTCGGGCACTCGAGGCCCCTGGCGTGAGAGATCTGTTCCACGGGGCAACCCATCAGTGCTAGGGGGGGTGGTGGGTGGGTGCCCTGTGCCAGGCCACCAGCCCCTCAGGGTCTTCTGGGAGGAGGCGATGGCTTCATGGTGGCAGAGTCAGGAGGGCAGGGAGCCGGTGGCATCACTGGGCGGCCAGACAACTGTCCAGGGCCCTCAGATGGCTCCCGTGGTGGGTAGGGTTGGTCAGAGGACTACTGGGCATCACACAGATACGGGAGGAGCCGCTGGTCACTACAGCACACACAGGTTAGTGGAGGTTAAGGAAGAGCATCCCCAGGGAGGCAGGGGGCGTCACGTTGGGCAAGCTGATGACCGATGACTGAGGAGGCAACAGCTCAGCTGCCCAGAGTCTCCCAGGAGCGCCGAGCAGGGCAGTGTGGATGGGCGGCGGGAGGGGCCGGGCGAGGGGGCGCTCAGTAGTCCGGGCGCTGTGTCGTCTCCCCGCGGGCGGGTGGGCAGCCCCTCAGGACTGGGGGATCTGCTGGCATCGGGTGGGGCTGGGCGGGAGCCTGGCCGCGGCACTCTGCTCCGTGCGGAAGCTGTACTCGTACTGCGGGAGGTCAGGGGGGAGAGAAGTTCAGTCAGGGCAGGGGACACTGGAGAGAACCAGCCCATGGCCGTGGACAAGCTGGGCGGAGGCCCCGAGGACACTGGAGGGCTGCCCTTGGCACGTGCACACGTACCGCAGGCGTGGGCTGTGCGTGTGTGTGCGTGTGTGCACAGGGAAGGGGGCACGCCTCTGGTGCTGCGTGGTGGCTGGCTGGCTCGCTCATCTGTGACGACTGGACCCTTGCGCACCACTCCCCGGGTGGTATGAGCCCTCAGCAGCAGCAGCTTGCATGCCAGGCGGTGTGCTGCACGCCCTCCCGCCTCCCGGCAGACAGTCCCCCTACTCCCGCTGCGGAAGGAGTCTCCTGGATGGGGAGGGATGGCCCTGGGCGCCACCCCAGACCTGGCCGGGCAGGCGGGCTGTGGCTGCAGGCTTGGGGAGCCCCTGGGGCCGGCCGCCTGCTCAGTGCTTTCTGAGCCGAAGACAAGCCTCAGATGGCGTGGGCCACAGGGACGGGGCACCCCATGCCCCCAGCGCCTTCCTCCCTGGGCTCCTGGGGCCAGTTTGTAATAAGCTATGAGAGCCTGGGCCAGGGTGGGACCAGCGGAGTGGACCTGGGCTCGCCTGCCCAGCTGCCGGCCTGAACCTGCGTTCAGTTCTCATGCTGGAGACCCAAGCCTACCCACCTGACCCGGGTCACAGAAATGACAGATGGTGGGCTCCGAGTCTGGTGGAAATTCAGAGGAGGGGGAACACCTGTGGTTCACCCTGATGGCCAGGGGGTATTTCTACACCCAAATGTGGGGCAGGTGTGCCAGACAAGAAGAGTGGGGCACAGGCTGTGGGACTGGGAGTGGGCCGTGAGAAGGGCCTGGACACCAGGGGCGGCAGCCACGCGGGACCCTGGGTCTTAGGAATGAGTTGCTTAGATCAGTGGTCAGTAAACTTTTAAAATAATATTTTCAAAAACTTTTCAGCACTAAAATTGCCATAAGGAAGGGCTCCCCTACATAAAGCAGAGCAGAGTTGAACCACCTGGCTGAACTCAGCCTCTGCCTGAAGCTGCCCTCTCGGGGACCCAGTTGGGGGAGCCTGCCAGGATGACATGGAACCGTCCCAGCAAGGGTGTGGGGGGGTGACCACTGGGTGCCCACCCAGTAAGGTGCTGCAGCTGTGGGCTCCAAATGGTCCCCGAGCCCCAAAGTGAGCTGCCTGCAGCTACGAGGCCCTTCCAGGGGCTGTGCTGAGCTGAGGGAGCACAGCTGAGGGGTTTTGGGGGTCACTTGGGAATGAGGGGGGAGCAGAGGATGCTGGAGGGGTTTATTCCTCCCGGGGGAAAGGGTGGGGAGAACGAGGCAGCCAGCATTTCATCCTCGGCCACCCGCCAATGGCCTACAGACTGGCCCAGGACAGAGGGGCAGCTGGCGCTGGGTGTGGGGGCGAGGTCTGGGCGGGCCCCGGCTGTCCTGTGTGAGCAGCCAAAGGGGCCAGGGGACGCCAGTGACAGGACGGTGCTCCCTACAAACAGAAGGGGTGGGGAGGGAAGGACTTGACATTGCAGGGTGACCCCAGCACCTCTGAACCTCAGTGAACTCATCTCCTTTATAATAATAATTTCTTGTTATTAAGAAATAACAAGTGTGGGTGAGGATGTGGAGAAAAGGGAACCCTGTGTTCCCTGTAGCATCATTCACAACAGTCAAGATACAGAAGCGACCTGTGCCCATCGATGGATGAATGGATAAAGAAAATGTGGTGCGTACATAGGGTATTCATAAAAAATATGCAATCTTCGTGAAACTAAAATCAGAAAAGCAAAATGGATAAACCTCAAGCCAGAATCATCAAGGAATAAAAAAGGCAGAGGGTCCAAATCAATACAATCAGAAATGAAAAAGGAGAAGTTACAAGGGGACGCCACAGAAATACAGAGGACCATGAGGGCCACTGCAGGCAACTCTATGCCAATAAAAGCAGACGGCCTGGAAGAAAAGGATGGATTCTTAGGGAGGTGTGTCTCCCAAGACTGAGTCAGGAAGAAAATCTGAACAGACCAACTGCAAGCACTGAAACTGAACCTCTGATTATAAAACTCCCAACAAACAGAAGTTCAGGATCACACGGCTTCACAGGCGAATTCTATCACACACTGAGGGAAGGGTTGACACCTGTCCTTCTCAAACTATTCCAAAACATTGCAGAAGAAGGAACACTCCCAAACTCATTCTATGAAGCCACCATCATCCTCATACCTAAATCAGACAAAGATACCACAAAAAAGAAAATTACAGGCTAATATCACTGATGACCATTGATGCAAAAATCCTCAACAAAATACTACTAAACTGAAGCCAACAATACATTAAAAGGATCATATGCTATGGTTTTTCCTGTGGTCATGTATGGATGTGAGAGTTGGACTGTGAAGAAGGCTGAGCGCCAAAGAATTGATGCTTTTGAACTGTGGTGTTGGAGAAGACTCTTGAGAGTCCCTTGGACTGCAAGGAGATCCAACCAGTCCATTCTGAAGGAGATCAGCCCTGGGATTTCTTTGGAGGGACTGATGCTAAAGCTGAAACTCCAGTACTTTGGCCACCTCATGCGAAGAGTTGACTCATTGGAAAAGACTCTGATGCTGGGAGGGATTGGGGGCAGGAGGAGAAGGGGACAACAGAGGATGAGATGGCTGGATGGCATCACTGACTCGATGGATGCGAGTCTGAGTGAACTCTGGGAGATGGTGATGGACAGGGAGGCCTGGCGTGCTGCGATCCATGGGGTCGCAAAGAGTTGGACACAACTGAGCGACTGAACTGAACTGAACTGATACCATGATCAAGTGGGTTTATTTCAGGGAATAAAACTATCTTTTAAGTAATGCCATTTTTAAAAAACCTGTAAATCAATGTGATACATCACATTAACAAACTGAAGAGTAAAATCCATATGATCATCTAAATAGATGCAGAAAAAGCTTTTGATAAAATTCGATATTGATTTATGGTAAAAATTTTCCAGAAAGTGGGCACAAAGGGAACCTACTGTCAATATAATAAAGGACATATATGACAAGCCCACAGGTATTAAAACATTGTACTCAATGGTGAAAAGCTGAAAGCATTTCCTCTAAGATCAGGAATGTCCACTCTTTCCACTTTTATTCGACATAGTTTTGGAAGTCCGAGGCATGGTAATTAATCAGAGAATAAAAAGAAAGGGAATCCAAATTGGAAAAAAAAGAGTAAAGCTGTCACCATTTTCATGACATGTTACTATACATACTAATAAAAAATCCTAAAGACACTGACAGAAGACTAGAGCTCATCAATGAATTCAGTAAAGTTGCAGGATACAAAATTCATACGCAGAAATCTGCTGCATTTCTATATACTAAAAAATGAAATATCAGAAAGAGAAATTAAGGAAAATCCTATTTACCACTGCATCAAAATGGCAATCCACTCCAGCACTCTTGCCTGGTAAATCCCATGGATGGAGGAGCCTGATAGGCTACAGTCCATGGGGTCGCAAAGAGTCGGACACGACTGAGCGACTTCACTTCACTTCAAGGAGACAAAAGATCTGGAGTCCAAAAACTATAAGATGCTGATGAAAAATGGAAGAGACACAGACAGATGGAAAGTTATACCACATTCTTGGATTGGAAGAATCAGTATTGTCAAAGGACTATATTACCCAAGAAAGTCTACAGATTCAATGCCAATGGCATTTTTCACAGCACCAGAACAAAAAATTTTTTAATTTGTATGGAAACACAAAGACTCTGAATAGCCAAAGCAACCTTGAGAAAGAAAAATGAAGCTGGAGGAATCAGACTCCTTGACTTCAGGCTACACTACAAAGCTACAGTAATTAAAACAGTATGGTACTGGCATAAAAACAGAAATACAGATCAATGGAACAGGATAGGAAGCCCAGAAATAAACCCACACAACTGTGGTCAATTAATCAACCACAAAGGAAGAAAGAACATACAATAGAGAAAAGACAGTCTTCAATAAGTGGTGCTGGGAAAACTGGACAGCTACCTGTAAACGAATACAACTAGAACATTCTCTAACATTATACACAAAAAATAAACTCAAAGTGGATTAAAGACCTAAATGTGAACACAAGATACTATAAAACTCCGAGAGGAAAACACAGGCAGAACACTCTTTGACATAAATTATACCAATCTCTTTTTGGATCTGTCTCCTAGAGGAATGGAAATAAAAACAACCAACCAACAAACAAAAAAACAAATGGGACCTAATTAAAGTCAAAAGCTTTTGCACAGCAAAACAACCACAAACAACCTATTGAATTGGAGAAAATATTGGCAAATGATGCGACCGACAAGGTATTAATCTCCAAAATATATTAATACAAACAGCTCATACAGCTCAATATAAAAAGACAAACAGCCCAATCAAAAAATGAGCAGAAGATCTAAACAGACATTCCTCTAAAGAAGACATACAGATGGCCAAAAGGCACATAGAAAGATGCTCGGCATTGCTAATATAGAAATGCTGATCAAAATTACAGTGAGGTATCACCTCACACTGGTCAGAATGACCATCAGCAAAAAGTCTGTAAATAATAAATGCTGGAGACGGAGTGAAGGAAAAGGAACTCTCCTACAGCGTTGGTGGGAATGTAAATTGGTGCAGCCATTATGGAGAACAGTATGAAGCGTCCTTAAAAAAACTAAGAATAGAGTTACCATATGATCCTGCAACCCCACTCCTGGCTATATATCCAGAGAAAATCACTGGAAAAAATACATGTACCCCAATGTTCACTGCAGCACTCTTTATAATAACCAGGACATGGAAGCAACCTAAATGCCCATCAACAGAGAAATGAATAAAGAAAATGTATGTGTATATATATACACATACCTGTATATATATACACCCCACCTGGGCTTACCTGGTGGCTCAGAAGGTAAAGAATCTGCCTACAAATGCAGGAGACCTGGGTTCGATCCCCGGGTTGGGAAGATCCCCTGGAGAAGGGAATGGCAACCCACTCCAGTAATTTTGCCTATATATACACAACGGAATGCTACTCAACTATAAAAAGAAATAATGCCATCTGCAGCAACATGGATGGATCTAGAGATTATCATACTAAATGAAGTAAATCAGACTAAAACAAACATCATGGAAATCACTTATATGTGGAATCTAAAAGAAGGGCTACAAATGAATTTAGTATACAGAACAGAAATAGACGCACAGACACAGAAGAGAGACATGTGGTTACCAAAGGGGAAGCAGGAGGTAGGGATAAATTAGGAGTTGGGGATTAACAAATATACGCTGCTGTATATAAAACAGATGACCAACAAGGACCTACTGTGTAGCATAGAGAACTATACTCAATATTTTATAGTAACCTATAAGGGAAGAGACTCTGAGAAAGGGTGTGTGTATATATGTGTGTGTGTGTGTGTATCTGTGTAAAAAACTGAACTGCTTTGCTGCACACCTGAAACTAACACTGTAAACCAACTATACTCAGAACAAAAATTTAAAGAATAAAAAAAGGAAATCTTGTCATTTGTAACAACATGGATGGATCTTGAGGGCGTTGTGCTGAATGAAGTCAGTCAGACACAGAAAGACAAACACTTTGTGATCTCAGTTATATGTGGAACCCAGAATACAGCAAGACCAAGCTCACTGGGCAGAGCAGACGCCAGAGGCGGGTGGGGCGGGTGAAATGGGGCAAGACAGTGGAAAGGCACAGACGCCCAGTTACAGAGTGATTACGTCCTGAAGACAGACTGTGCAGCGTCGTGGATATGGATATCAATACTGCAATTCGTATTTTGGTAGTTGCTAAATTTTAAAAATTCTCATCAGAAGGAAACAGTTGTTACTATGTAAGATAAAAGATGGTAACTATATTTATTATGATAATTGCTTTGCAATATATACAACTATCGACACATGTTGTACACCTGAAGCCAATATGCCTTTTATACTTCAATAAAGAAGGTGGGGGTGACAATCTCTACTTCCGGGGCCCTCTTTGAGGGGGGGATGAGGTGCGGCAGGTTAAGGGCCCGCCTGCCCCGGCACCATGCAAGCACTCACTGTACATTTGTTGGCTACGTAAGAGAAGACATCGACGTGGCCGCACTTTCCTGCTAATGACCCGGGCTCCAGCCATGGTCCGGGCACTCCAGCTCCAGGAGGCTGGAGGAGCAGTGCAGCCTCAGACCAGGAGGACTTCGGGCAAAGTTTGGGACAACACCGCCACCTGGTGGCTGCTCAGGAGCATCACGGCAGGAAACAATCTCTGCCTCTATCACCCACTCACCCACCCGCATCCGCCTGTGCTGGGCTCTGGGGTCAGGAGGGAGCCCTACAAGAGGGGCAGGGGATGGACGCCGGAACTCCGGTGCTTTTAACCCAAATGGGCAATAGAAAGATAGCAGCCTTGGGGAGAGAACATGAAGGCATTTCTGCCAATGGCCAAGGGTGGTCCCTGAGGAGTACTCAGGGGTGCCGCCTGCCTGGCTGCAGAGACGTGGATGAACCAGGAATGAAGGGATGGAAGTGCGAGCCCTTGGGGGAGAGGGTATCTGGAGTTACAGTGCAGGGATGTTTGTAGGAAAGCTCACAGGATCAGAAGACAAAGAGGACGGGCCTGGAAGGCAGGACCCCAGCCCTGGCGATGGACCCAGGGCCAGGTAGGAGACGGGGGGGATCAGGGGGCAGCAGTTGGCCTGAGCTGTACAGGCTGGGGCGGGGGGGATGGGGTCACTAAAAACACGTGGTGACCTCAGCAGGGGCAGTGCTGGGTGGGCACAGGCTCCAGGGCGGTGCCGACGTGGGCAGCAGAGTGTGGTCTCTCCTCAAGGGTGGACAGAGGGTGGCACCCAGACTGAAAGCAGCAGGCTGGTCAGCCTGTAACACACACAGGTCCCGCCTTAGTAGGTCCGGGGAGTGGGCCAGAGATTCCGCCTCGTCAGCCAGCTCCCTGGTGACCCAATGCTGCAGGTCGGTTCTGTGGCCCCACCACATGTGGGATGTGGGAGTGGACGGGAGGGGCAGAGAGGAAGGGCCAGAGACTTTAGGGCTGAGGGGGCGCTGAGGAGGGAATGGGGGGCGGTGTGGGGAGGAGGCTGGTGGTGGTTGCGGGGGGGGCTCTACTTGGGCTGCTCTGAGGCCTTGCTTGGGGCACAGCCTAAGTGAGGCACTTAAGTGAGGGAGCCAGCCCAGTGTCAGCCGCTGGAGTGGCACCACCAGCTGTGGGCTGGGTCACCTCTACCCTCTAGTGCCTGCTGTGCCCGGCTCCCAGGTGGCAGGAATGCCCAGGGCAGGGAAGCCGCCTGAGTTTGCTGGGGGCCAGCTGGCCACAGAGGGTGCGTGAAAGGGGACGGAGGCACGGGCCCCCAGATGTCCACAGCCAGGGGCCCAGGGGCCAGGCCCAGAGACCTGGATACTGCCAGGGGTAGGCCCAGAAAGGGTACTTTCTGAGGGCATGGGGCAGTGGGGACAAGGGGGTGCAGGCGGGCCGGGGTCGAAGTGCCTTGTGGGGTGGACCTGACATTAGAAAGCATCACTATGAACAAAGTTAGTG
>NW_011494765.1:3769690-3772237 GCF_000754665.1 Bison bison bison | reverse complement strand
TTTGCCCAAGAGACTAGGCCGCTTCTGGAAGCCCTTTCGCTCCCTTGGGCAAACAGTGAGTACCTTTGAAGGTGGATTTGGGCCCGGATCTGTTTACTCAAGACATTAAGTCTCCTGCATAAGGAGGACCTGCACTCGCGCACAAACAGCAAATCCTTTTTGAATTAAAAAAATTTTTCAATTAAAAAGCATTTTGGTTCACAGAGCTGAGACCCCCGCGGAGCAGCGCCCCCAGCCACAGCGCCCTCTGGTGGACAAGAGCCATCATGACAACTCTTAAGCCGTGGCGCTCAATTCCCAGATTCCGAGAGCTTTTGTCACAGTGAGGCCGACGTCCTGGCCTTGGGAGGCCACACCGTGGAGCCAAAGGCACCCTAGCCTCAGCCTCGAGGCAGAAAGGGACGGGGGTGGGGGTGGGGGAGCAAGCCCGCATCCACTCGCGGAGACGTGAGACAACTGGCGTGAAAGCACCTTGAAAGTGAAAACCTGGTCCTCCGTCAGAGTCAAGGGTTGCATCGGAGAGTCAAGGGTTTGAACCTGGACCCTGCCTGGCAGCGGGCGGGTTGAGGGTAGTTCTGGTTTAACTGGCGGGCGGGGCAGGCATCGGTGCTTTTTTAAAAAGCACTAAAGTGATTTCAATGGTTAGGCAGGCGGAGAACCACTACCTGAGACCTTTTTACTAAATTAAACGGACAGCAGAGTAAGGCAAGCACGTACCCTCCCCGCTTCCCACCCTGGGTCTCGTAACCATCACATCGACGAGAAACAGAAGTGAGGGGCTGTTTTTAGAACCTGAATTTTGAGACGTGGGAGCTGAGGTTCAGGGGAGGATCAGACTTCCCAAGGTCCCTGGGGGCTGGACGAGGCCCCAAGGGCACCAGGGGCAGAGACCCGGACTCAGGACAGGGGTCTGTACTCACCACTTACACGGGTGGGCTTCTGAGATGGGGGGGCAGGTGGGGTTACAGAAGGGCCTGGCAGGATGGCGGCAGGGGCAGGCCTGAAGGAGCCCAGGCTGGGCCTCAGGGGCCTGGCCGGGTGAAGACAGGCTGGGGGGTGAAGGAGCAAGATGCCGGCCAATGCCAAGTCTGGTTTGGGGCTGGAGCCACAGTTGTGAGGGTGCCTGGGGCACGCGGTGGTGGGTGAGTTCTGAGCAGTGGCCCCACCGGTCCCCAGACTGCCTCTCCTGGAGCCTGTCCTGGCACCTGCCCGGCCGCGGGGGCCAGGACACGATACCTGCCATGCTTGATGCCTGGTTCAGACCCTCGGGGAATTCCAGCTCTGGAAGCTTCCTCTCCCTACACAAGGGCTCGTGTCCTCCCATCTCTTTCCTGAAGCCTGGCTGCTGGATCTTGGCCCCCCTCTCCAGGGGAGGGAAGGAGCAGGTGCCCCTGTGAGCAGTGGGCCCTGAGGGCCCCCACGGCCCACGGAGCAGGCCTCTGTGTGCTGGGAGGGCCCGTCCAGCTGATGTGAATACATGTCCACCCCTTCGAGCTGTGGAAAGGGCCAGGGAGGCCCAGAGACAAGTCCGGGTCTCCCCATTTTCCCACTTGGATTACGGTTCCAGAGAGACACCCGAAAGCCTGGGTGAAAGGGGAAGGCCCCGGGCTGAGAAGCCCGTAGAAGGGCTCTAAAAGGGCTCCAGGGAAAGGCTGTCACATGCAGACTGGGGCTCAGGGGACATGGGGCAGCCAAGACAGGCTGCCCCCCAGACCTGGAGGGGGGCCTAGAATACCCCAGAGCTGGGGTGGTGCCTTGTTCACCCCTCAGCTGCTGAGAGTCCACAGCTGGGCCTGGAGGTCAGGGCTCCTGGATTACAGCCCACGAGCCCTTGGTCACTAGTGTGGCCACTCGTAAGGGGACGGGAGGGGCAGGAGCTGCTGGGTCCCTAGTCAGGGTTGGGGACAGAATCGTCTCTGCCAGTGAAGCTGGTGCCACCGCTCTTCCGATGATGGGTGACTGTCCTGAGTGAGGCCACCGGGTCGGGAAGCAGGCGGGTCCCATGACAAGCCCACAGCGGGGTTGGTGTGAACCTTCTGGGAAGCCTCTTCTGCATTCCCCTCGGGTTCCCCAGTGCTAACCTGCAAGCAGCAACCCCAGAGTCAGAAACCTTGAGCCGCACCCAGTCCCGCTGCTCGGTCTCACCCTAAATGAAGGGCTGGAAAAGCTCCCCTCTGAGATGCCCCTGCTCCAGGGGCAGGGACCACGCCTGTCTGGGCACCGTGCCCGGCGTGGCTGCAGGGTGACTGAGACCATGTGCAGAATCAGGCCCTGCGTCTTCTGACTCTGGGGCACCCAGGTCATCTTCGTCAATGCCTGTCAGCACCTTCCCTTTCCTGCCCCTTTCCTGGGAGGGGATGGCAGCACCCACTTGCACCCTTCACAGCCTGCCGCCCTGGGCTCAGTGCTGGGAGAGCCCCCCACTCAGGGCAGGGCACCCTTGCTTAGGAGCATCTCCACCTAGGATCCGATGGAGCACAGAGTGGCGAAGTGCCTCCCAAGTCCCCACCTGGGGCAGAGCTCCAGTCCCAGGAGGGAGGTGTGGAA
>NW_011494765.1:3762286-3769590 GCF_000754665.1 Bison bison bison | reverse complement strand
TTTAAACCCAGGAGGGAGGTGTGGAAGCTTCCTGCACAGACCTGTCCCCAGGCATGGCTTCTCAGATCCTACCCCCACCCCCGCTCCCTCCAAGCACCATGCCTTGGTGCCTTTGGGAAGGTTACTCCCCCCGGGACATTTGTCCTCCTCTGGGGACGATTAATTACTGGCCTCCAGGGCCCCACATCACTGTCCATTTCCTCCTTAAGTGCAAGGTTGGGGTGGGGGCTCAGCCATTTCTGTAGCTCCAGAGTCTGGTAGACGCTGTGGCCCAGAAGAGATGAACGAACGAATGATGGATGGATGGATGATGGTACAGGATGTGAGAGGTGAGTGGGTGGATGGGTGAGGGGCAGCTCCATGCAGAGCAGACAGCTAGCTTAGGGACTCAGTTCTCAGACAACGGGGAGGTCATTTGGGTTCTCAGTCTTTTGTGGAAGCAGCAGTGTGTCGGTCCAGCCTTGGGTCCTCTGCATTGCCATGACGTCTGGGCTGATGGTGTCCTGGCCCCTATCCTGGGGTGTTTACCTCATGGAGGCAAAGTGCTGATCCCAGGGTTCATCCACATTGCCACCACTGCCCCCCCCCACCCCCCACCATGAATGGTGACAGTATAAGTATAGATGTGATCTGTGTTTGTATCTCAGATATGTGCAAGCTGGAGGCTCATGCTGCTGGAGGCCAGTAATTAATCGTCCCCAGAGGAGGACAAATGTCCCGGGGGGAGTAACCTTCCCAAAGGCACCAAGGCATGGTGCTTGGACGGAGCAGGGGTGGGGGTGGGATCTGAGAAGCCATGCCTGGGGACAGGTCTGTGCAGGAAGCTTCCACACCTCCCTCCTGGGTTTAAAATAGTCATAAACGTGGAAAAGTTGAGAGACTTGGCATGAAATGCCAACATTTTCCAGGTTTTATATAAAAAAAATAGGGGGCTATGGCTTGACTCTCGCACCACAACCATGAGCTTCACACAGGTGAATGGAGGCTGCCTCCTCTAGAAACACACAGGTTTTCCAATTTGCACAGTCCCCACCACTCCCTATAAATCACCCAACCAGAGTGTTCTGCCATTTTATCACCATGACTGCATTTTGTTTGGACTGATGGGGACAGAGTAAGCAAGAACTATTTCTTGTGCCCATCATGCTTAAAAGTAGGAAAACGAAATACAGATGGAGAAGGCCAGGCATTTTAAAGGAAACGGGGGAACGTGCATTCCACGGTGGGACTTAGATCTCTGTGTGAGTATTAACGAGCTCTGCTTCTCCAGGCCCCTCCTGTGCTGCGGGGCTGGGGGCCTGGCGGGAACCTGTGTGTCAACCAGCGTCGTCTGCGTGGGGCTCTGGGCAAGGCTGGGGGCTGACAATACCTTTGTGGCCAACTAAACACTGGTGTGCGTCAACAAACAGCCACAGGGCTAGCCCCCTCAGTGAACCGGCATTTCAGAATTCATCTAAGTATCACCTAAAAGATGGGTATTTGTATTTTCCCTCTCCCAGGTTATTTGTGGAAAATGTTTGGAACGACGCTGCTTTCTGACACTGATTTCTGAGTGAAGAGGCAGCTGTGTGATCACTACAGGACTATGCCCTCCTTACTCGTCATCTTTATGCTCATTTTTTACCTACACGTCAGGCAACCTTCTAAGAGTTCAGTTTGGGGGGGTGTTACTATTTTTTTTGGGGGGGTTATTAACTATTTTTTTGGCCAAGTTGCGCAGCATGTGGGATCTTAGTTCCCTGACCAGGGATTGAACTCGCGCCGCCCCCACCCCCCGCCCCCTGCAGTGGAAGCACAGAGTCTTAATCACTGGGCTGCCAGGGAAGTCCCTGGGGTGTATGGGGTATTACTTTAAAACTTGGGGGATGAGAGTTCCCCAAACCACAAGAAAAGGACAGAAAAATCCTTTTAGGATGCACTTTCCAAAGACCAAATAATTCACCTTGACCTCTATTCTACATGAGCCAGGTATAACTCACGACGGTATCCAGGGCAGATAATTCTGTCTGTCAAACATCGGCTCTGCCTCAGGTTCATTTCCAAGGGCTCAGCCTGGCTCCCTCATCTGTATGATGAACGCCCTGGGCTGCTGCGCCAGCAACCTGGAGACCTGGGCGGAGGCTGGCGCTTGGCGGCCCTGCTGCTGATAGAACCAGAGGGGGTGGTGGGGGGAGGGGGACTCAGACTCTCAGAATTAGGAACTCTATTAATATAATCTACCATATTAATATGCCCGCAGAGAAAAAAATATGATCATCTCAATGGATGATTAAAAGACATTTATCAAAAGCTACTATCCATTCCTGATAAAAACACTTAGGAAAATAGAAATAGATGGCTAATTCTTTAACATGATTAAAAAAATGATGCCTATATATAGCAAGCCAAAATGCAGCATTATGGGTGAGTATTGAAACTAGAAATTTCCGTTCAGACAAGGAGGCCCAGTGACCTGATCGTTCCGGCCGCAATGCTGGCTGAAGGTTCAGGAAGGGGGCGGTGTCAGCGTTTGCAGACGACATTAACGCCGGCCTGCGTAACCAAAGAAAAGCAACTGAAAACCATCAGAAGTAGAAGTCAGCGAGAGAGCCAGCCCCTAAAATAAAATACAAATGTCAACGGCTCTTTGATACAAAAAAAATGACAGGAAATATAATGGAAAAAAAGACCCTACTCATGAGAACCACAAAAACATCAAACACTTAGCAATAACCTACAAAGAAGTGTGCAGACTCTCTGCAAAGAACACCCTTCTACCCTGCTGAGCGACAGACACAAAGCCCCAGGTGGAGACTCTTCACCAAACATCTATTAACCTACATGCTCGGTGCAGTCAACAATAAACATCTAGGGTGGAGTTTCTCCCCCTGAAAAGAGTCTAAAGTTCCACTGGAAGAATAATCAAGGGACTATAATTAGAAAAGTCTGGGCTGGGGGGAGAAGGAAGAACTAAGCTTATCGTATATTAAAGCTTATTATAAAGCTATCAGAGTCAAGGCAGTGTGGTAATCATACAAAAAGAACAGAGATGAGTGTCAAGAAAAACATCCATTGGTCCACTTACAGATGGAACTATACAATAAGAGTAACACTTAAAACTACCGAAGGAAGTAAACAATGGTAAGAAAACTGGTTAACGGTTTAGGATAAAACGAAGCTGGTTCTAGTTTTTACCCTCTAATAAACTTCAGATGGATCAAATAGTTGAAAACTGTTTAATACTGTAAGATATTAAAACACAAAAGGGTATGAGAAAATAGGAGTATTTTTTATAATCTTAAGTATGACATGAAACCAAAAACGAAACATTAAAGTCATGATTGCCCATGAAAAATTAAAAACTATTATATAGCAAAACACATCTTTAACAAGGTGAAAAGCCACTGGTTAAAATGTGTGTGTGTGTGTTTGAACATAGGACAGAAAGCAGGCTGTTACAAAGAACATAAAAAACTCACAAATGAATGAAAAAACTAAAAAAGCCAATAGAAAAAACTGGGCAAAGGGCACACACAGAATAGATTCACAAAAGAAGTATACAAATGGCTGATAAATATATGAAAAGATGTCCACCTTTACATACCTGTGATGCTTATAGTGAGGGTGTGGGAAACAGGTAGCCCCTCACACACCACAGGACAGGGGGAGCAGGGGGGTCACTTTGTTTTTGGAAAGCAAAATGGTAATACCATGCATTCTTCTAAAGAAAGACCCAGGAGAGCAAAGATGTGTACAAGGAAACATACTGCAGCAGTGAAATAGTGAACGATTGGAAACAACTCAAGAGTCAATCAATAGTGGATTGCTTACATAAATTATGACACAATCATAAAAGGGAACCACATGTAGTCATTAAAAAGAATGGGGCAGATCTGTGCGCGATGACATGGAAGGTTGTGCAAGATATACTAGTCGGTGTGAAAGCAAGACCCGGGAACGGTATGTGCGGTACTGACATCTGTGATGCTTGCTGGATGCGGGCATCTCTCCCAGGAGTGGACCATGGGGGGGCTCTCTTTAAAAAACACGTATGACCTTTGCACTTGGAAAGAAAACACTAAATGTTAAAAATTGATTCTGATTGGCAGGGTAGATCCTGAAGATGATAAACTGCCCACGATGGCTGCCACACTTTATGGGGAGAGAACTAGTCTTGTCTGTGGCATCAAACAGTGGTTCCCAAGCTGTGGTCAGACTCCTGAAGGGTCCATGAGAGGCAGCTCCCCAAGCTACTTCCCACATTTCAAATTGGAAAAGACCCTGATGCTGGGAAAGACTGAAGGCAAAAGGAGAAGAGGGTGGCAGCAAATGAGATGGCTGGATGGCATCACTGATGGACGTGAACTTGGGCAAGCTCCAGGGAATGAGGAGGGACAGGGAGGCCAGGCACTGCTGCGGTCCATTGGGTGGCAAAGAGCTGGACTCGAGCTCGCGACTGAGCGACAACAACCACCCTTCTCTTATGCCTTTGGGATGGCTATCCGTTAAACTAATTCATTAGGTTCCTTTGTTTTTGGCTGAAATGATCTCAGCTTAGTGTGATATCTCTGTAAGAATTCAGTGTATACCTGTGGCGGATTCATGTTGATATATGGCAAAACCAATACAATATTGTAAAGTTAAAAAAAAAAAAAAGAATTCAGTGGCATGACTGAACAACTGGGTCTTTGAAAACAATATAAACAAAGGGGGAGCAGAACAATAGATAAGAAAGGTTAACTTCTATCTAATTAACTAACTTTCATTTAATAAATGAAGTAGGTGAATTTCTTTCCCCAAACATATCAGCTTCCTGACTGAAAACAAAAGATAAAAAAGATGCTGGGGGATGAAAACGTTGAATCTCACGGATAAAGGACACCTTATTTCCTGTTGCAGTTTGAGACCTGACCACTAGATGGTGCAAAGTGATCACGCATTTTGTGACATCGCCCTCTGCAAAATTCTTCTAACATTAATATGCACAATGAAAGCTTTCCAGAAGTAGGAAGAATGAACAATTGCACTGGGATATGAACATTTGGCTTTTATAAAATTGGGACTCTGCCATTTCATTACTGATACAAAAATCTTCTGCCTCACTTTCTCTCCGCACATGCAGCTCCCAAATCCACTCTAATCTCATATATCGGAAGCGCTTGCAGAAGTCCGTGCAAAGTGGGCGTCCACAAGTTGGTTCCAAAAATTCTTTTTACCTCGTGAGGCCAATGGTATTTCCATTAATTTCACCTCAATGTCGTGACGTAAATGTGAGTGGAATCAGCCCCAAGCTAAATAAGCAATAAGCCCCATTTTTCAACACACAAACACATAAAGATGTCAGCTCAAACTGTTTACTAATTAACACTTAAAAAGACACAAATTAGATATGCGTGGCTAAGAGCAATTATAATCAAGACGAATTTCTCTAGTCATTTGGGAACTGAAAAAAAAAAAAAGCCTAATTGCTGGAACCAATGTTTTAAAAACTGAAATCACGCCAGTTAGCAAATATGTTCATTTAAGGAACATTCCACGTGACTACACTCTGGAGGACCGACCACAAACATGAGAACAAGGGAAATATTCAGGTATAAAATTAAAATTGTAAGCTCCTTTGGATTTATAACTTCATCATTAAATACATCTGCAAACAGCAGCCCATAAAAACCTGTAGCCATTAAGTGGTTAAATGGACTGCCTCCCTTGTCAATTTTAAGGGAGTGATTAATATCAGATCGTCCCTTTACTAATTAGACTCTCCCTTGTCTTTTAGCCTTAAAGTCGAGTGAAAATGGAGGCCGTCTGCTCCACCAGGGAGTGTGCTGGGCTAACGATGACGCTCCTCGCCACGTTTCTGAGTGGGGTGACCACTGAAGGGGGTTGAACGCTGTGGTCTTTTCCAGGGGAGGGCGGCAGCCATGGTGGGGAAAGTCTTTGTGTATGGGGCTGGGAGGCTCTCGGGTCGCCCTTTCAGGCATAGGAACCCTTGGCTCCTATTTATAGAGGCTTGCGGTGTTGTGCACTCGGCATGGAATCTATGGTCGAGGCCATATGCTCCAGGCCACTGCTCTGGAGACAAGGGACAGGGCCGTGGGTGAGGGAGGTGGGGCTGGGGGTGGGGGTAGGATGAACAGGCTACGGGAGAGGCAAGGAGACCGGAGAATCGCTGCCGAACTGAGGAGCTGGGGAGCTCCCGGGCTGGCTGTGAGGGGCATCCATCAGAGGGAGGGATGGGGCGCCTGCTTACAAGGGAAATAAAGAGCGGCAGAGACAGAGAATATTTATATGCCCATCTCCTGGCGCTGAGAGAAGACGCTTCATCACCGGGTCGGCTGCGAAATTACACTTTTCCCGACTCTTGAACGGAGAGAACCTTTTGTCTGGGCAACAGGGAGGACGATAAGGGCTTCACACTGGATGCAGCCCTCTGGGGACCCCTGCCGCCCTCCTGCAGAGCCCAATGACTGCTGCCTGGGGCACGGGGGCCAGGTCAGGGCCAGAAGGGACCACTGCAAACCCCCCGCCCCCTGCCCGCCCAACAGCTGCTGCTGGCTGCTCCCTGGTCACCTCCCGTGGCCCGGAGGGGGTGAGCAAAAACATGCTCTCCTGACTTAAGGGGTAATTTACGTGGCAAAGCCCCGGCCCCGAGCCGAGGGTAGACGTGGATGGCATGGGATGCGGCTGCTGGAGCCTGGAGAGTGACAGCCTTCCAAGCGAGGACTGGTTTACTCACCTCAGCTTCGTTTACTTCAACAGCCCACACCACCTGCGAGCACCTAAAGAATTCCCCCACACGTGGCGGGTGGCACGGCCACTGACTTTATAATCGTGACCTTCCTTGGGGGCCATTCGTGAAACGCAGCCTGGTGTCACCACGCCTGCGGGGGGCCTCCTGTGGGCGCTATGGCCATGGTGGGACCCCGGGCCTGCATGCCACCCTGAGGATGGGGAGGCCAGGGGACCTGCTCCAGGGTCAGCATAGGTGGCGGATTTGGCGTGCTATCTGGGGGAGGGGGGCTGGACTCAAGAACTGTGTCCCTCCACTATGCCATGTTTCCTCCGCGGTCCGCACAGTCCACAGACATCGGTGTCTACACAGCGGCGAATGGCTCTGGTCCACACTGCCAGCGAGCCTTGTGCCACCTCCCTGCTGGCAGGGCCAGGTGGCACCCTCTTCTTGAGGTGGTCAGATTCCACGGTGGGGGAGCTGGAGGAGCACTGCCACCCACTGCTGGGGGGGGAGGGGCGACACCCAGTCTCCCTGCACTTGTTACTCCTGGAAGTGGCAGGCTGGGGTCCGGTGGGGCCCCGCTCTGGGGGGG
>NW_011494765.1:3759506-3762186 GCF_000754665.1 Bison bison bison | reverse complement strand
CAGGTGTCCTCTCTGGTCCCAAATCACCAAGCTCAAGACAGACAGAGTGATGAGGCTAGTTTGGGGGTGACTTGTCCCTGAGGCCAAATGATGGTGACAGAGCATCCCCAGGCAGGGCAGGGTGGGGGACGGTAAAGCCGGCAGGGGAGCAAGCAGGCCAACGCCACTCCTGGGCGGGCTGCTTCGGGGCGAGCACTCCCACTTCCTCTACAGCCAGGACCACCCGGGGCCCACGTTTCTGCTGTGTGCCAGGATGACACCACCTCCCCCTGGAGGCATGCAGGGATAAGGGAGGGGAGAGCCTGCCCCTTACAAGGCAGCCCCCACAGATGCCAGGCTCTCCCTGCTGTTTGCGAATCCCCGGCAAGATCTGGGGCGGGGCGGGGGGGGGGTGGTGGTGGTGTTCAGGATGGGCAAGGGGATGGTGCAGGTCACGGTCAGCCCTGAACCCAAAGGCAGTCTCCTGACTTCTTGGGGGAGGGCGTTGGGCTTGATGCCGTAAACAAGAGCAAAGCAAGCCCCCATCCGAGCTCCTGCTGCTCCCAGGCTCCTCCGCAAGCAACGCCCCTCACCCCCGAAGGACAGACAGACTGGGTGTGAGTGAAAAGGGGCAAAATCAAGGGGACCCCCAGGTGCTCAGGGCCAGCCCACGGAGCCCGAGAGCGGGGCCAGGGGGCCAGGGAGCTGTGGGCTCAGCTCCTCCTCTGCCTCCAACTCCAGGAGCTATGCTGAGTTCAGGGGCTGAGAGGGGCTAGTTCTCCAGTTTATTTATGGAGAATGCTCGCTGACGTTGTTGCGGGAGTGTGTGGATGTCAACATGCTAATCACCATTACGTGCACGCGGATGGCTGGTGGAAGTAACTTCTAAATCCTCAGATTAAATGAAAACCCTCATGGCCTCCCTGACGGTGGGGATGTCAGTGATGGTTTCCCAGCCTATTTAGCATGTCTAACCTCTCCCCATTTCCCTACATTTTCTCTAACTCCACTTTAATCTCCTTCAACAGAGAACACAGTGTGTGCTTTTAACCTATCACTGAAAGCAAGGAAGGAAGCCGGGCGTGGTCCACTGGCTCTCTCTGCTCTGCCACAGAGGGCAGAGCGTCAGGCTGCAACGGGGCGGACTTGCACCAGCTCACCCCGCTTCCTGTGGACCAGGGGGGTGGTGGTGACAATGACCACAACATGACTGGGCTTGTCTGGTGGTCTGCCTACCAATGTAGGGGCCATGGGTTTGATCCCTGGTCCTGAAGGGTTCCATGTGCCTCGGGGCAACTAAGCCTGTGTGCCACAACTATTGAAGCCCACGCGCCCTAGAGCCCGAGCTCCACAACAAGAGGAGCCGCCGCGATAACAAGCCCGTGCACCACAGTGAGAGAGGAGCCCTGGGTCCCCGCAACTCGAGAAAGCCCATGTGCAGCAATGAAGACCCAGCGCAGCCAAAAATAAATAAAAATACACCACCCACCATCATGACACTTGCTATACCTCACTAAGAGACACTTGCTCCTGGGAAGAAAAGTTATGACCAACCTAGACAGCATATTAAAAAGCAGAGACGTTACTTTGCCAATAAATGTCTGTCTAGTCAAGGCTATGGTTTTTCCAGTGGTCATGTATGGATGTGAGAGTTGGACTATAAAGAAAGCTGAGTGCTGAAGAATTGATGCTTTTGAACTGTGGTGTTGGAGAAGACTCTTGAGAATCCCTTGGACTGCAAGGAGATCCAACCAGTCCATCCTAAAGGAAATCGATCCTGAATATTCATTGGAAGGACTGATGCTAAAGCTGAAACTCCAATACTTTGGCCACCTGATGTAAGAATGGACTCATTTGAAAAGACCCTGATGCTGGGAAAGATTAAAGGTGGGAGGAAAAGGGGACAACAGAGGATGAGATGGTTGGTCCATCACTGACTCGATGGACATGACTTTGAGTAAACTCTGGGAGTTGGTGATGGACAGGGGGACTTGGCATGCCACAGTCCATGGGCTCGCAGAGAGTTGAACACGACTGAGTGACTTAAATGAACTGATACCTAACTGGGCAGCTGCCACAGCAAGTGCTGCTCTGGGCCATTTCCATGACTGTCTCAGTGATACCCACAAATGCTACAGAGCGTTTTCATTATTAATACTTTCCTGGCTTTACATAAGAGGAAACTGAGGCTCAGAAAGGTTACATGGAAAATCTGAGGATGCTACCCCTGCCAAGCTCTGCTCAGAGCGCCCGACATCAGCACACCGTACTCTAAACAAACACATTTTTGGCCCTTCCATGGCAAGAGAGTTAAGAGAATTGATGGTGGTTTCCACCATGGACACTGGCTCTACCACTGGGCTCTCTCCTATTTCACCCTGTCCTGGTCACCTGAAGGCCCAGGTGGGGTCAGGACCCAGGTTGATGGGCCTCCCTAGTGCCTGAGGACAGGGGGCCATGGACTTTACGTCATAACGGAGGGCGTCTGGAGTACGATGCGCTAGATCTCCATCTTGTCTTGAGCAGATAACTTCGCCTCTCTGAGCCTCAAGTTCTGACCCACGAGATGGGGAGGAATGTTGTCACCTGGTCAGCCTGAGGTGAGAATCGGTGATAATGGAGGTAAAGTCCAGGCCCAGAGCCTGGACTTTATGCATGTAGCAGATGCTTAAATAAACGGGGCTCTGGCTACAGCCTGGGA
>NW_011494765.1:3756415-3759406 GCF_000754665.1 Bison bison bison | reverse complement strand
GGCAGAGAGAGAAGGGGTGACATTCACAGCTGCCCTGTCTCCGGCACTGGCTACCTACCCCACCAACCCACAGTGATGGTCACTTGCTGTCTATGGTGTTTTTCACACCTGTCCCTTTAGTGTTCATGAGACAGGTTTTCCTGTTATCCAAGCTTTAAGCAGAGAAGGGGCGTACCCCTGGCCCCCCCACCCCCGCCCCTTAAAGTCCGTGCGACCTTGTCCATCCTGAAAGGTCACAGGCCGCTCCCCGCTTCACAGCCTGCAGCCAGAGCTGCTGCTGCTGCTAAGTCGCTTCAGTCGTGTACGACTCTGTGTGACCCCAGAAACGGCAGCCCACCAGGCTCCCTCGTTCCTGGGATTCTCCAGGAAAGAACACTGGAGTGGGTTGCCATTTCCTTCTCCAATGTATGAAAGTGAAAAGTGAAAGTGAAGTCACTCAGTCGTGTCTGACTCCCAGCGACCCCATGGACTGCAGCCCATCAGGCTCCTCCATCCATCAGGCAAGAGTACTGGAGTGGGTTGCCATTGCAGGTCTCTGCAAAGGTCGTCTGGACACGCTCGCCGGCGCCACCCTGTGGGGACCCCACACAAAGGCAGTCTGGGGAGGGGGGCGTCACCTCACTTTCAGCCAGGGCTGACCTGGGGCTCCACCCACCTGTGTTTTTCTGATGTGGCAGCCGGTCATTGTTCTACCCCTCTTAAAATCTATAGATGACAGTCAGCTTGGGGTTTTACGATTTACTGAAAATCCAAGACAAAGGGGGACTTTTTTGTCTTGTTTTTGCTGTGACAGGTTTAGAAATTTGTTGTACTATATTGATTCAATTTTCCTTGATTTCAGCCATCTTTCAATAATGCAACCTGCTTCTGCTAGGCGGGTACACAAGAGAACACCCAGAGGAGCTGAGAATATTGAAATGGTTCTTCCATTTCCATCTCTGAGACGGATGTCCCTCTCTGAGGAGAGCCGGCTGCAAGCATGTGACCGCTTAACAGCCGTCTCCACACAGAAGACGACACGCACGCCGGCACTGTCTGATGGAAGTGGGGAGACCACCGGGAGAGCTGACCCCCAGTTTCATTCTGTTATCGCCACTCTCTGTCCTCAGAGGTGTCACATGTGCTTCCAAATCCTGGGATCTCTTTTTATTAGGAAAACATCCAAACTCTTTCTAACCAGGCTGCCAAGTGGGGTTTGGCTTTATCAAGCACAATGGAATGTGTCCTGATCCTTCCTCTAAATCGTGAAACGGCTCGGACATTTCCTCAAACCCCTACTGGAGGCAAATAATACAGCTGAAGGATAGAGCCAACTCCGCGCCCTGGCCCCAGCCTCTGCCTTCTTTAAGCCGAGACTTTTTTTTTTTAACAAAATGAAGCAGCGTTGACTGTTCCGTGTTATCATGTAAAACCTTCCATCTTATTAAGTAATACACACATTAAAAAGAGAGCTGCTTTTTCTAAGAAGTAAACTTGAGTGAAAGCGTCTTTCTCAGAGGGCTGCCCCACCCCAAGGTCCCTTCTTGTGCCTGGAACACACCCTTAATGTGGAAGGGAGACGCTGGGCCGGCCAGCGAGGACCCGGGCCCCACCTGCCCCATCCTGGGGAGCTTGCTTACCTCTTTTTCAATTTCTGCCAGAGATTTGATGGTGATTCCCAGGAGATCAAAGGGCTGCATCTGAAAATACATCGAGTCATCCCCTTAGGTGGCTGGAAAAATTGCTGCTTCACATTTGCTCTTCTTCACAACTGCGACACTTCAAACCCCACTGCGATCTGGTGTTTTCTCCACTCCTTTGCCACAGAAACCATCAGTGTGACTCCACAGTGCTGCAGGAGCAGACTCAGAAAACCTGGCTGCCGCTGGGTCCCTTCTGGTGGGGACTCCTGCTTAGGCACCCAGGTCGGGGGGGGTCACAGCGCTCCTGAAAGACCATCGCTGTCACCAGTCACTTCTGCCTCTCGTCTCTCTCTGACTGCACCCCCCATAACCTGCCCCGGAAAGGCCAGTATGCTCTTTCTGCAGCCAGGCAGATGCAGGTACCCACGGCTTCACTACACTGCCCTGACCACCCCCGCCTGTGTGTTGGAACAGGTCTGAGGAACTCTGGGGAGGCAGGCAGCCCATCTCTTGCCTGGGACTCCTTAACATCAGGGGAGGGGGTGGAGGGAATTCTAGGTCATTTAAAATGCCAGGTGAATGAACTAACCAACTGCCTATCAATGGTCATTTGAGAAATCAACAGTGGTGGAAAATAATAACACCATTTTAATGGGGTGTTTGTTTCTAAAACTTCATAGGGATGGGGACCTTTCTTCTTTGAAAACACTGGCTTTTCCACAGCCAGCATGAAAAATTAAACCACAGGGCAACGAGAGTCAGCTGGAGGCCCAGAGAAGCCTGGGCTGAAGCACCCGGTGAGGGGCAGAGGGAGCCCTGTCTCCAAGGTCCCTGGCCAGGGTCCCCTCTGGGATCCCCATGGTCTGTATTCCCAAGGCAGCTCCGTGGGGTTAGCAGCTGGGGGTGAACAGGTGAAACCTGAGAGTCGGATAAAACCCCCGGAGGCCTTCGTGGTTTTGAACTGCAGCCCAGAGGCAGGGGGCAAGAGCTGGAGTCTGAGCCGGGCCAGTGGGGGGATTCCCTGAAGGCCGGCTCTGAGCCCCAGGACCTGGATTCTGACGGGACTCAGTGCCTCCGCCTGCTTCTAGGTGGGATGTAGCAGGACAGGTTAATCCCTCCATCAACCTCCTCTCTGGTTACAAAGCATCGGTGGGCGGGCCCCTCCCGGCCAGGCCGGGCTGCCGGGAGATTAGAGAGAGAAGCGAGGGGAAGCGCTGGACTTGGCCCGTGGCCGCCTGCCTGAGCACTCGCTGAGTCGGCAGAGCCCGGACTTGGGACGGGGCCACCGAATTAGGCTCTCGGCTCCTGGAGCTGCGCTGCCTGCGACCACAAAACAGTTTGGCTTTCTCCTGCTGCCAGCCCGCGCGGC
>NW_011494765.1:3755401-3756134 GCF_000754665.1 Bison bison bison | reverse complement strand
CACAGGCTCCTCGTGTCAACATCACGGGCGTGTATTTTTCTTTTTTTTTTTTTTTCAAGATTAAGCTGCTTACCAGAAGGGTTCAGAGGAGGCCTATTATATTTCATGAAAATGGAAACTCTAGGGCAGGTCAGATCGCAAGCTGGGTGGTTTTAAACTGGATCCAAGAAAAACACTTTTGCTTGAAGGACTCCGAGCTGGTGCCCAAACCAGGGCTGTCATGTTTATTAACTACTCAAGAGCAAACTTCTGCAGCAAGGATTTGAAAAAAATCCAGAAACAAGTCTACTGAGCCCGCAGACCAGGCCTGCACCGCTGAGGGGTGCAGGCACCGCCGGAGACAGGGCACAGGGGTGCCAGATGGGCCCTGCAAGGCCGTGCATGCCTCTCAAGGTGTGGGGTCTGGCCTTCAGGTCTGGCTAGTTCACTCATCCCTCTGTCACTAAAGACGGTTTGGGGGCCCAGCCTGGCCTTGGTTCCCTCTTGTGTACCGTGGGGTCTGGGTTGGCCTGCCGTGGGCGATGGACCCACAGCTGCCGGGCAGCTGCCTGCGTGAACAGGCCCAGCCCTGCCATTCAGACGCCTGTGACTCAGAGCAGAGAATGTGGTCATCACAGGATGCGGCAATGACAATGGGAAAGGGTTAGCAGCTTGCTTTCTGCTGAACGTTGTCAATGTTAAATAAAAAAGAGCAGAAATTAACAAGGTGAGCTTGGAAACCAGGAACATTTAC
>NW_011494765.1:3752759-3755301 GCF_000754665.1 Bison bison bison | reverse complement strand
CAGCCAGCGAGGTTCAGAACAATTCACCATCACAGCTGAATCAAGAAGCCTCGGCTGTGGTTGCGTCTGAGTGTGTCTGTTCGTCTGTCTTGCTCCCTCCCCACCCTTATCCTTTCTTTTCTCTCACTTATCAAGAACCTTCTAGGCACAGCTACAGAGTCCTGCTCTTGAGCTTCCGGTGGTGGGGGGTGAGGCACAAAGGTAGCGATGGATGATTCTGGCAAGGGAGGGGTTTGGGGGCTGCCAAGATGGCCCTGCAGCGCTGTGAAGAGAAGGGCTTAGGCTAGGGGTGGAGGGAGCTGAGGGGGAGGGCAATCATGCAAGAAACTTACACTTTCTGGAACACAAGAAAACTTCTCTGAAATCATAAAAGGCACACCATCCATGGCTGCAAAAGAAAAGGGGGAAAAAAAAGTGAAAATAAATGGCATTGCAGATCCACTGACATTCAGTAACTTGAGCTATTGACACGGACAGTACAGGGCGGTCAGGGGCTGGAGCCGGCTGACACGTGCACAGGTGAGTGGGGCCGAGGGCGACGTGTGCCCAGGTACCATCCGTGCTCCTAGGACACACACCTGGTGAGCGAGGCAGACACCCAGAGGGAAGTACAGACAGGAACTGTGAGAGCAAGGACAGTCCGGAGCCCACCCAGGGTCCCAGCTGTGAGTGGGGGGAGCTACTGAGGGGCTGGGAGCAGGACAGAGGCTCACAGGGTGGAAGGGACAAGGCTGGGGGCTCGGGGTGGAGGCGGGCAGTGAGTGAGTTCATGAGGTGCCCTCCTGGCCGAGTCCTGATCACAGCCAGGCTGTCAGGCTCACAGGAAAGGTCCAGGTTCGGGGGGAAAGAGTGGTTCTGGAGTCAAAAAGACCGGGTTGAACCCTGGCCACGACCTTGGGTGTGCTTGGGTTTAAAAGGAGGGCAGTGCGGCCTGTGTAGGAGTTGGTGTGAGCTGTCCATGTGAGCTCGGCAGGTGGGCCTATGCAGCCACCACTGCTGGCTCCTGGTCTTTTAGGGCTGGATGGAGGCTCAACTGTCTGCTCAGTGTTCAGAGGACACAGAAGCGGTGGGAATGGGCCCCCAAAAGGGAAAACAGGGAAGGCAGGGGTCAGGGGTTCAGGTTCTTTCCCGCCGCCCTGCATCCACAGTGTCCCCAGGTCATCATCGCCACCAAGTCACGACCTGGGGCTGCCCCTCTTCTCCTGGGATGAGGGATTCCTACGTCCATGTGGAAACCCTGGCACCCAGGGAAACAGGTCACCCTGGACAGAGCGTGACACAGGTGCTCCTAGTGTGAAGGCTGGGCAGCCACAGGCTTGGGAGATGGGCAGGGGCTTCTCCCGGGGTCCAGCGTCCCCATCAGCCCCGAGCAGGGGCCAAACTGGCCTCGCTAGTCCCAGCCACAGGCACGGCATGGGGGGCCTCACGGTTTTCTGGTGAGTTGTGGTTACGGAAAGATGTGGAGTGATGAGTTAGTTCCCTGGGAATGAAGGTCCCCACTTTCCCTGTCGTCTCGGGGTTGGAGGGCCTTGTCTGGGACACTGGTGGTGGACAATGGTTTTTCTTTTTTTCAGTCCTAAGAAATAGAGAGTCGCAGAAGCAGAAAGAAGAAAAGGAAGTAAGAAAAGAATTCTGGGACAAATCCTCTCTGATCAACAAGATGAGCCAAATGTCTCATTTTAAGCTACTTCCATCATTTCTGGGGAGGGAGAAAATGGACCTTCTCTGGGAAGTATGAAAAGGAACTAGCCTGGCCGGCTACCCTGGATCAGCCGGGGGTGGACCTCGCGCCAGCTCCCTGCAGCCGGCCCTACTACGGCACGGGACACCCCCTCCTTTCCTGCGAGGGCTGCGTGGGCCATGGGGCTCGGACAGAGACATCTGTGGTCAGAGACCTTGCATCACAGAGGCCCCGGGGACCTGCCCTCCCTGCCTGGAGACCCAGCTAAGCACTGGGGACAGTGTGACACCTCCCCAGGAAGAAGCAGGGAGCCCACTGTCACCTTAAGCAGTATGTCATATACACAAATATACTAAGGAAATCTGAGCACCTACACGCATTCTACATGCATGGAAAAGGAAATGGCAACCCACTCCAGGATTCTTGCCTGGAGAATCCCATGGACGGAGGAGCCTGGTGGGCTACAGTCCATGGGGTCACAAAGAGCCGGACATGACTGAAGTGACACAGCCATGCATGCGCATTCACAGCTGGAAAATACAGCCCTTAACAGATGATCCCTGAAAGGCTGCGATGCCTTCTAGAATAGACAGGACAAGGCCCACTCAGAACCCAAGGGAAGGGCCAAGCTCCCTTCCCCGCAGTTGCCACCGTCCATCCACCGTGGCTGGAAGTCAAGGCTCACCTCACGTGGCACTCTGACCCTGGCTGCTTCCTGATGCAGGCCAGTGGGCATACAGCACTGGCAGCATTTCTGATCACTCGCAGACAGGTGGTCAGGGGCCACATAGGTGGAAGCAGTGACTCTAGTCTCTGGCCCTCCTATGAGGGATACTTGCTATTTCTGACAGCAAACCTGCT
>NW_011494765.1:3736300-3752659 GCF_000754665.1 Bison bison bison | reverse complement strand
CCACACCAGGGCCTTTCATGGTTTTGATAATACTACATGCTCGCCAAGTGTCTAGCTGGCCTTTGGCCAGCTCTTTTCCAACAGACCTACGGGCCAGGAGGTGACTATGTGCGCCAACAGCCCCAAGTCACACCCACCACTGTCCTCTGGACCCACACTTCCCTCCATAGTCAGTCCCCTCGTCATGAAGCCACCGCCCACATCCTGCCCACCCCATGTCAGATGCTGGGAACCACAGCCTACTTTACCTGTCCCTCAAACTCTCAAAGCCCCTGTGGTCACCTGCCCTGGCTGCATTCCTGGGCTGGGAACCCTGTCTGGTCATTCACTGGGCTTTCTGCCCATCATAGTGTCTGGAGGTTCTGGAAAGATATGATGAAGATTGCCCTTCTCACTGGTGACATCTGTTTCCATCAAAATGTCAATGTCTGTTCTGTGAACTTGTGTTCTGAAAATGTGGTATGCTGACCTGCAAGGGCTGGATTACTACAGGAAATGAGAGTCCTGGGGAGCACTGGGCAGGAGTAAGAGACACGAGGCTGGAGTCACAGCTGCACCCAAAGGGAAGGGACAGGAATTGCCAAGGAGGGGTGCTCCCTTCCCCCCCTTCACCCTATGTCCACCCCTGTCCCTCCACCATCCCTCTGGGGTCAGCTCAGCATGTCCTCTTGCAGGACGCTGTCCCTGAAGTCCTGCCTGCCCCGCTGGGTGCCTGGCTAGGGCCGCGTCTCCTCTGCTGGCCATGGGCCTCTGACTGTCCACATCTGAGTCAGCTCTGTGTTCCTATCCCAGCACAGGGGGTGCCTGGGGAGCTCAGCATTCCCTGTAACGGGGCTCCAGGCTGGGATACCTCTGGGGAGAAGGGAGGATGCATTCCCAAGACTGAGAAGCAAGAGGCAGTGTGAGGGTGGCCCTTAGCACAGTGGGGTGATGGCCTCCTGATGGGGTTGAGCAGCAGAGGGGCTGCTGTGGAGAACCACGCGGACCTAATCCCACCTTGAGGGGAGCCGTCTGGGGAGGGAGAGAGAGATGAGAATCTGGGGATAAGTTTCCACCTCATCTTAAGAGTTCAGGATGGGAAGATGGGCAGAGCCAGATACTCCTTGCATTCTTCTAGAGAACAGACTCTAACAGTCTTGGAGGAAAAGAGAGTGAATCCACGGGGTCCTGGGAGCAGAAGCTGCTGAATGGGCAGGCGCTGCCTCAAGAGGAACAGCCTCTGGGGTGACACGCTCGGACTCCCTGAAAAGGGGAGCCAGGTCCCCAGGAGCCGCTGAGAGTCTGCTGAACAGATGATCTGCCAACCAAGTTTCATTTATTTTAAAAAAAAAAAAAACCTAGCATAGCCAAGATTATGGTAGGCTGAAAGAAGGCAGATTTGAGCAAAGCATTTGACAAATTTCTCACGTTATCTGAACAGACAAGACAGATAAGTACGGTTGGACAATGTTAAGGGTAGGAGAATCCATAACTAGTTGGATTAGATGTTCAAGAAGCTGATTAATAGATTGACACTGACCTCAAGCAACCTCTCTGGAGGGTGCCCAGGGCGTTATCAATTACTTCAGTGAAGGCACGCAGAGTAGGCATATCGGATATGCGGCCGATGGGGACAGCCCACAGACTGGATAAGGGAGAGAAATCCAATAGAGATCTCAAGAAGTCAGGGTCATGGGCTAAATTTAATAGATGGAATTTGTTAAAGGTCAGTGTTAAGTCCTGTACCTTGGGTCCAAAATGCCAACTGCGTCAGATGGAATGAAAGAGATGTTCACGCTGGAATAACAGCAGAAGACACAGAAAAACACTTGTCTGTAGTGGAACAAGTCAACAATGTGACCTGGCTGTTTAGAAGTTGGGAGCTGCCATTGTACGCGACAGCACAGCCGTCCCATGCCAGGGTGGGGGAATCACCACCTTGGTCTGTTCTGGGCTCAACGGAGGGGTTCCATGCTGGGATTGCACTCTCAAGACCACTGTCCTGGACAGCTTGGTGAGGGACCTGAGGCCAGCCCACAGGAGGGAAGGAGAGGAAGTCATCAGATCTGCTGCTGTAGGGAGGCCTGACCATACCCGGCACCCAAGAGCCCAGTGTCCCGCATGCGAGAAGAAGTGCAGCTAGATGGGTTCTGGTCCAGACAGAAGAGGGGCTTCCCTGGTGGCTCAGCAGTAAAGAACCTGCCCAGCAATGCAGGAGACGCAGGTTTGATTCCTGGGTCGGGAAGAGGCCCTGGAGAAGGAAATGGCAACCCACTCCAGTATTCTTGCCTGGGAAATCCCATGGGCAGAGGAACCTGGTGGGCTACAGTCTATGGGGTCGCACAGAGTCGGATACGACTGAGTGACTGAACAACCACCATCACCAGATAAGAGAAGCCTTGGAGGTGAACATGGTCAAGCGTCTGCACGTGTTCTGAGAGCTGTCACAAGAAGAGGGGCTGGCGTCAGGGCACGATTTCCGGGGGAGACCTTGTCCTCCTCTGGAGAAGCCGGAAGGAAGGGCACAGCACTGGCTGAGAAAGTTCCAGACACACGGCCACTTGTCAGGGGGTTAGAGAGGGATCTTGTGTATCGGTAGAAAAGCTGATCTGTGGGACTGCTACATCCCCTTCTAATTCCAGGACATCCATCTCTATTCTCCCTATCTGGGCAGCTTTTCCACATTTTAAGATATCTAGAGGCTTGTGAGACATAATTCTTAAAATCAATGGTGCTCATTTTTTACATGTTCCAAAAGATCTCATAAATCATCGTCCGTGCTCCTCATGGGGGAGCACGTGTCTTCCTCACCGTGCTCTGGTGCTCTGTCCTCATCCCACTCCTCCCCCAGCCTTCAACCACTGCCGAGTCCCAGTGAGAGTGACACGCGGTGGAGGGGCTGAGGGGGAGCCGTGAGCAGGGGCAGCCCCCACAGAGCCACCGCTCAGGGGGTACATGTTCGTTCCCCCCCTCACCAGGCCTCCCAGGCAGCCTGGGCTTGCACAAGGCTCTCACATGAACACAGCCTGACCGATCCATGGGCACAACCCAGAGGCAGGACACAGAGGTCTGTCCTTTCCTCACTGGCACTGAAGGTGGAGCTTCCGGGGCCCAGAGCAATCCATTGTCCCAGTCCCGTGACCCCCTGAAACCTTGGATGTAGCAGAACTTCTCCCCTGCCCAACTCTAGGCCAGAGAGAGTGTGAAGGAAAGGAAACCGCATTTACTGACCACACCCAAGAGAGCCAACGTGCACCAAATAACGTCCTCCACGATAGTCACGGGCAAGTTAACGTTTAAGGAACCCAAAGCTGAGGCGTTAGGGAGTTTGATGGGGCCAGGATTTGAGCCCAGGTGCCCAGCTGGCAGTGGCAATGCCATGGCTGTGGCAGGGAGGATGTGCAGCAGGTGTGTGGCCATCTCACCCCTCTGGGCCTTGGCCGCCCTGCCTGTAAAGCGGGGACCACAGGGCATCTGCCCAGGAGGGGCTTCTGTGCAGGCCCACAGCCCCGCGCCAGGCAGGCCACCTTTCAGGACTAGGACGAGTGCTCTCTTCGTCTTCTTCCTTCCCCCCTCCCCCTTTTTCTCTTTTTCAATTTTACTTTTGGTGGCAGTTTTAACAAAACCCTGATCCTCGGCACCGAGTGGCACACAGCAGATGAAAGCAAGGATGTGCCGTGGGCTCCGTAGCGCAATTAGCATTCTCCTAAACAAACGAGCTTCAACAGAGCTGTAATTAAGCAGGCCTGTAATTAAGTATATGCCCTTTATCATAACGATCATGCTTAAAAATGGCATGATGCATGGAACTCTGTTATTAATGCTGTAATCCCAAACTGAAGTGCGACTACATAGAAATCAGCGTGTCAGGCCTGTCACCGGAGTGTTTGTAAAATACATTACAGAAAAAAAACCAGGAAACAATGAGCTCATTCAACTGTTCTTTTTACAATCAGGCACTACAAGTCAAGAGGATTGTGAATGCTTACAGGATCTGCAAGGTTTAAACAAATAAAGCTCTAATCTGCTACTATATTAATACCACTCCCTCTTCTAAAGAAGGAAAGGAGGTGGGGGGGGCAGTTATTTATTTATTTTTTTCCCAACTGACCGTGCTACCTGCCTTTGCTTTCCGTGGGGGAAGAAGTCCGATTTGCATGTCATTTCTGTTTGGACATAAATTGGATTCGTTTGCACAGACACCTCTGCCATGAATCTGCGGGAACTCTGCCTGGCAACAAGAGAGGGCCATAGCTCCTGCGTATGGGAACTATAATTTTGCTTGCCAAGGCAATCCCTCGGTGCCTTCCCTTCATTCTCGCCTCCACACACACATACCTTTGGACTTCTGCAGGCTCAACACAAACCCACTGCTGACCAGCTCCCAAAGGCACCGGGCCCAGGACCAGCTGATGCCTTCCTCAAAGAGGAAATACTCCAACTGACACATGAATTACTTCCAGCACACTCGATCCAGAGATTCATAAAGTCATAGGTTAAAATGTGACCCTCATGCTGGGAAAGACTGAAGGCAGGAGGAGAAGCGGGCGACAGGGGACGAGATGGTTGGATGCCATCACCAACTCTATGGACATGAATTTGAGCAAACTCCAGGAGATGGCAAATGACAGGGAAGCCTGTCGTGCTGCCGTCCAGGGGGTCGCAGAGTCGGACACGACTTAAGAGACTGAACAACAATGGCGAAAATGTAAAATTTTTAAAAAGACTCCACCACAAGCATCTCAACTGTCATCTGCTTACAGCTGCCAAGTGGTGTTAAGTGAGCTCAGCTGTGCTTCCTCAGAAGTCCTCGCAGAGATGAGGGTGAACAACGTGACTTACTGGCAGGCAGTCATTTTCACAATCAAATTACATGCAGTTGGAATGGTGGGAGGCCTTTAATTCTGTGTACCTGCTTGGGGCTCAGAGCTGTACATAATCAGCAACCCGGCCCTTTCTTTCCCCCTTTCCTAGGGCATTTCAAAAGTCCTTTACAGTCTGTGATGGGAAAATGCCAACAACTCAAGATCTCAGGGCCATTTCTCAAAACTCATTTGCAAACCAAAACGGCCAAGCCCGGTCTGCTTTCTCTGATTTCACTTTGGGGAAATTCCTTGGAAGATATTTGTGGACGCCCCAGAGCTGTCTGCTAGGTGACATTCCAATTGAGTTTACACAAGGCCAACAGCTTCCTTCTGGATCCCCATAGTAATCAGTTTAGCCACGTTACTTGTAAGCCAAAAGCACTGCTTTATCGGCCACAACCAGAGCCTCCCAAGTCCCATGCATGACGCGGCTCCGTGGGAGGAAGGAGGCAACTGTCCTCGTGGAGGGGGACGGGCACGCCTGGTCCGCAGTACACTGCTGGGAAGAGGCTGGGGGCCTGTGGCAGGCACCCCCTTGCCCACACCTCTGACTCAGGACAAGCATGTCATCTCTCTGAGCCTGCTTCTTGACTGCAGAAGGAAGGAAGTCATACCTGGACGGCTGCAAAGTTTAAATGAGGTTAAAAATGTAAAGCCCCAGGTACAAACTAAGTCCTCAGTAACTATCAACAGCCCTGCACTAGATGGAAAAGCCGTCTAAGATAGACCTTTCTTTCTCTCTGCTTTTACATAAAAACACAACTGCATCCACATTCAATTACGTAATCTGAGGCCAAAGGCTTTTGGGGGTGCAGAGGCAAAGCCTGCCCGGGACGGCCTCCCTGGGTGCCCCGACCTCGGCTCTCCTGGTGTCTGCCGTCCCTACAGTCACAGGTCAAGCTCACCTGTGAGAGCAAGGCCCATGCTGGTCCAGATGCTAAACGTCCCCTGGAAAAGAGCCCCCAAAGCCAAGAGAACAAAACTGCCCCTGGGTGTCAGGAGGCTAATTTTACCAGGTTAGGCAGAAAGCAACAGTTAGAACTGGACATGGAACAACAGACTAGTTCCAAATAGGAAAAGGAGTACGTCAAGGCTGTATATTGTCACCCTGCTTATTTAACTTATATGCAGAGTACATCATGAGAAATGCTGGCCTTGAGAAAGCACAAACTAGAATCAAGATTGCCGGGAGAAATATCAATAACGTCAGATATGCAGATGACATCACCCTTATGGCAGAAAGTGAAGAACTAAAAAGCCTCTTGATGAAAGTGAGAGAGGAGAGTGAAAAACTTGGCTTAAAGCTCAACATTCAGAAAACGAAGATCATGGCATCTAGTCCCACCACTGCATGGGAAATAGATGGGGAAACAGTGGAAACAGTGGTTGACTTTATTTTGGGGGGCTCCAAAATCACTGCAGATGGTGACTGCAGCCATGAAATTAAAAGACGCTTACTCCTTGGAAGGAAAGTTATGACCAACCTAGACAGCATATTGAAAAGCAGAGACATTACTTTGCCAACAAAGGTCCGTCTAGTCAAGGCTATGGTTTTTCCAATGGTCATGTATGGATGTGAGAGTTGAACTGTGAAGAAAGCTGAGCGCCGAAGAATTGATGCTTCTGAACCGTGGTGTTGGAGAAGACTTTTGAGAGTCCCTTGGGCTGCAAGGAGATCCAACCAGTCCATCCTAAAGGAGATCAGTCATGGGTGTTCATTGGAAGGACTGATGCTAAAGCTGAAACTCCAATACTTTGGCCACCTCATGTGAAGAGTTGACTCACTGGAAAAGACCCTTATGCTGGGAGGGGTTGGGGGCAGGAGGAGAAGGGGACGACAGAGGATAAGATGGCTGAATGGTATCACCGACTCGATGGACATGAGTTTGAGCAAACTCCGGGAGTTGGTGATGGACAGGGAGGCCTGGCGTGCTGTGATTCATGGGGTTGCAAAGCGTCGGACACGACTGAGCGACTGAACTGAACTGAGGCAGAAATACGGCACTTTGCAAATAAAGATGCCTTCACGCCACAAATGAATGGTCTCTGAGGTTCTATTTTGTGTGGGTAATTAGGAAGTCCCCCCATATCTCTGCCCCTACCTTCCAAATGCACAGCACCTGACGATAACTGTCACTTCAGTCCTATAGCCTGCTTCACTTTTCTGCATCCCCACATCCTAGGAGGAGTCTGGGGGCCCTCCAGCCCTCCTGCCCCACCATTCCAAGAAGCACCCCAGAGGGCCCCAGGGGCTGTGCAGGAGGACCCTCGAGGGTCTCTGCTGGGCGGTGGGAGCCCATGCAGCTGGGCCATGGGTGGCTGCCACACCCACCAAGCCCTCGAAATACATGAAGGAGAACACCCTCACTCGGCTACAGAAAGTGAAAAGTGAAGTTGCTCAGTCGTGTCCGACTCTTTGCGACCCCATGGACTGTAGCCTACCAGGCTCCTCCATCCATGGGATTTTCCAGGCAAGAATACTGGAGTGGGTTGCCATTTCCTTCTCCAGGAGATCTTCCGGACCCAGGGATTGAACCCGGATCTCCTGCACTGGAGGCAGACGCTTTACCGTCTGAGCCACCAGGGAAGTATAAAACTCTGTAAGTACTTCAAGGCTTGGGGCAGGGACCAACTGCATTTCCCTCAAAGTAAAGATAAAATCCAGTTAAGCGACACCTGCCCCTGTGGCTTGTTGAGGGGCTCCCAGGCGGGTCACTATCACCATGTGTTCACACCTGCTTCCCCAGTGTACACACACAAAATCTCCTCCATGAGCTGGAGAGCAACACAAGGGCCTCTGTGAGTGCAGAACAAGAGGCAGAACCGAGGGGCCAGCCCAGGGGTACTGCCACCAGGGGCAAGCATGTTGCTCAGGGAGGTGGGCGAGGTCTAAACCAAGCCAGTCAACCCACAGCCACTGTCCTGTGACTGAGGCCAAGCCTTGACGGGGACGGGACAGACCTGGCAGGGTCGGACCCAGTGCTGGAGATGAACTTTGTTCTCCAGGGCTCTTCCCACTGTCTCAAAACCAACTCATACATATTTTTAAGTCTTCTTTTTCTCAACCTCTCAATAAATGAATGTTTTCTAAAGAAACAATTCCAATAGTCCAGTTACGTGAAAGTGCCCCTTGACTGCAGAGCCCTGTCCTCTGGGGCAGCCGGGGTAGTGGTCTGCATACGGCCCCTGCAGTCCCTCCATTTCCTGTGTTTGCCTATTAGCTTGCAAGTCAAGAAGAAATGTAGCATTTTTTTGGGTATAGGCTTCTCTGGTGGCTCAGACAGTAAAGAATCTGCCTGCTAATGCAGGAGACCCAGGTTTAATTCCTGGGTCAGGAAGATCCCCTGGAGAAGGGAATGGCTACCTACACCAGTGTTCTTGCCTGGAGAATTCCATGGACAGAGGAGCCTAGCAAGCTACAGTCCAGGCAAAGACTTCATGACTGAAGCGACTAACACTTTCACTTTTTCCTTTTTCATTGGTGTTTTTAACAAAAATAGCATTACAGCATAACTGACTGTTCTGCAGTTTGTTTTTTCCACCTGTCAGAGAACTTGTGTTGGGGTGGCTACAGATCTATCCCAGTCTTTGTTACAGCTGCACCGAAAAAAGGGTGGAGACAATGGAGGGCCAGCTCACAAGGAGCCTTGACTGCCATCTACAGTGGCCTGAATGTCCCCGTGAGGCCCCTGGGAAAGCACTGAAGGGTTCTGAGCTGGAAAGGACCTATCATGTTTATATTTTAGGGATGTCTCCCATGCTGCGATGAGAGTAAGGCTGGAGGTGGGGCAACCTGGAGGAGGTTCTGACAGCAAATCACAGGATGCTGGGGGCCTGGGCTAGGACTGTGACAGTGAGAACAGAGGGGAGGGGACAGGGGGAGGGATATTTAGATGGCACAATCAAGAGATGCGGCGATGGGCTATGGAGGAGCAAGGGCAGAGGAGTCAAGGGTGCTTCTGAGGTGTTCTGAGGTTCAAACAGTTGGGAGAAAGGGTGCTGGGCATGGATGTGGGGGCAGGGACAGGAAGTGCAGGGCGAGCTGGAGGGTCCCATTTTGGATGTGTGAAGTCTGAAGGGCTTGTGAGACATCCAAGGGAAGACACTGGCCAACATGGTGCGGAAACAAGCACCAGGAGTGCAAGGCTGGTTGGTGAGGACTGCCCGGATACAAGTACAGGAAGGAGACCTAAGGGAGTGTTTGGCTGTTACCTGCATCGTGATAACTGAGGACAGGTGGGCCCAGGATGGAACACTGACGGATGCTGACTGTTAATGTGCAGGCTGCGGCAGAGAAGTTGGCAAAATGACGGGAAGAAGACGAGAATGTACTCTGAAAGTAGATGTGTCAGCAGGAACCTGGTTTTAATAAGCAGATACGTGTCTATGGGTATACTTTGGCTTTGCAGATAGGTTCGTTTGTGCCACATTCTAGATTCCACTTATAAGTGAAGTCATATGGTATTTATCTTTCTCTGTCTGACTTACTTTACTTAGTATGATAATCTCTAGTTGCATCCATGTTGCTGCAAATGGCAACATTCCATTCTTTTTTATGGCTGACTGGTATTCCATTGTGGGTTTCCCAGGTGGCACAGTGGTAAAGAATCTGCCTGCCAATGCAAGAGATGCAAGAGACATGGGTTCGATCCCTGGGTTGGGAAGGTATCCTGGAGGAGGAAATGGCAACCTGCTCCAGTAGTCTTGCCTGGAAAATTCCATGGACAGGGGAGCCTGGCGAGCTACAGTCCTTGCCATCACAAAGAGCTGGACACGACTGAGTGACTGAACACAGTATTCCACCGTACACAGAACAGACTTGTGGTTGCCGAGCGGGAGAGGGAGGGGAAGAGGGATGCACTGGGAGTTCCGGGTTACTAGATGCAGACTACCGCGCTTAGAATGGATAAACAACAAGGTCCTGCCGTACAGCACGGGAACTATATCCAATCTCCTTGTATAAACCATAGTGGGAAACAGTATCAAAAAAAAAAAAAAAAAAAGAATGGATACATGTGTATAACTGAGTCAGTCCTGAATATTCACTGGAAGGACTGATGCTGAGGCTGAAGCTCCAATACTTTCACCACCTGATGTGAAGAACTGACTCACTGGAAAAGACCTTGATGCTGAGAAAGATTGAAGGCAGGAGGAGAAGGGGACGACAGAGGACAAGATGGTTGGATGGCATCACTGACTTGATGGGACATGATTTTGAGTAAGCTCCAGGAGTTGGTGATGAACAGAGAAGCCTGGCATGCGGCAGTCCATAGGGTTGCAAAGAGTTGGATACGACTGAGCAACTGAACTGAGTCACTCTGCTGTACAGCAGAAATTAGCACACCACTGTAAATCAACTATACTTCAAAAGAAGAAAATCAGATACAGAGGTGAACACATGTAGATATGTATATGTATATACATACACACATTTACATGTATGTGTATGTGCCCCAACACACACACATGTAATACACTTCTATCTCCTGGGGCCAGAGAAGCAGTGGCACCTTGAAAGTGATGAGAATGCCCAGTGCCCCGATTTGGGATTCCAGGATTCTTCTCTAAAAGAAATGGGGCTCTTTGGAGAAGTGGCCAATTGAGTGCTGGGCAGGGAAGGAACACGCAACATCTTGTTGTACCAGAAAGTAAAGACTTTCTCAAAGAACGAGGGGAAAGCAGCAGAAGGTCGGGCCTCCCTTCACAGTGATGAGCTTCAAAATAAATAATGGTAAGAATGAATACAAATCCATTAGTCCACATCAATATACACAAACTGGGGATAAGAGAAAACTCTTCTTTATTATAAAATGCCAACTAAGAAATACTGAAGGAAGGATGGAGTGACAAAATCAACAGATGCTAAAACTAGGAGGTGAAAATCTGATTTGGAATGAGCTGTTTACATAGTCTGAAGTATTTCCCACAACGTATGCGTTAATTACAAAAGGAAAAACAGAAACTTCACGGTGAAGAAACCTGGCAAACAGCACTTCAACCAGCAAAACTTCACCAGGGCCGAGTCACACCCACATCACAGACCTCCTGATACGATACACCAAGAATAAATAACCGTGAAGAGAACTGGCCGTGGAGCCAGGGGGCCCACATGGGGCCAGTCTGGTCTCAGCATCCTCATCTGAGTGAGTGAGCGGCTTGGGCTACATCAGCCACCTGGCTGGTGCTCACCTGGCAACTTTCAAAAATTGCTGCTGCTGCTGCTGTTTCTCCCTGGGAGGTTCTGCTTTACTTGGTCTGAGGAGGGGGACTGAGGCATCAGTCAGTCTTCAAAGCTCCCAGGTGGCTGCAGTGTGCAGCTAGGTCTGCACAGCCTTGGGCCACGAGATGATGTCAAAAATCTGCCCCAGCCTTGACCTTCTTCAGTCTCACAAACGGTAAGAATCGCCCTAAGTATTAAATACGCATTGGTGATTGGAGACCTGGATTTAAGCTTCAGAAGAAACAATGGACGAAATCCACCCAGGCTGGCCCACTGTAGGTAACAGCTGATTTCTCTACCCTTCCTCTAGATTCTATGCAAAAAGCCTCAAAAGCAACAATTACGAAGGGTTATAGTAAGTTCTGGACCAGAGGCCTCCCCTCTCCTGGGGTTAAAGGGCAGAGAGAAGGTATCCAGGTTGTCCAGCACTGACCCATGCTCAGGGGAGCATTGCCCTGGGGTACCTGTCCAGGGGACAGCGTCAGGGACACTTACACATGCATCCATAGTTGGATGGTATCACCGATTGAATGGACATGAATTTGGGCAAACTTTGGGAGGTGGTAAGGAACAGGGAGGCCTCGGGTGCTGCAGTCCCTGGGGTGGCAAAGAGTCGGACACAACTTGGTGACTGAACAAGAATTAAGCCTCTGCACGGCCCCATGAGTGTCACCACCCCGGCTCTGCAAAGGGCTCCGGAGCCCAGAAGGGAGGGGCCAGGTCAGGGCCACAAAACTGGTGCAGAAATGGGGACACCTCCCTGCATGGCATGAAGCAGTCAGAGAAGGATGGGAGCAGAAAGCCGCAGTCAGGAAGGGTGAGCACCAGGATGGAAGGTACGCCGAGTGGAGGCTGTGAAGCGGCCAGCACAGGGCGGGCAGTGGTGATGGGTGGGGGGGTCTCCACAGGGTCTTCTGAGCACTTGCCCCAGGGATATAACACTTGTGGCCAAGACACATCCACCCCAGGGATCTTTGGAGCTGGCTTCAGTGCAGGACTCCTCATGTAATTCCTTTTTGTGAACTCTTCAATTGTTTCCTCAAGTTTAAAGGTTGATATCCAAAGGTCTTAGCCCGGGCCCTGGCAAGCTGACCCCAACCTAGCTTTGCAGTCTCCCCCACCGGCTCCGTACACCTTGAGATCTAATTACTGTAACCTGTTTGCCACTTCTGACCAAGCCAGGCCTTCTGTTTACCATGCACCCGGCTCCTTGCTCTGTGCTCTGCCTGGAGAGCCCATTCCTGCCTGTGAACCCCTAAACCGGCTGAAAGTTACCCCTCTGGGTCACCTCCTGAGCTGTCACTCGTTGGAGTCAATGGCCTTGCTCCCAGTACTACTCTGCTCCTGTAACCCACCCCAGTGCCTTTCCCCAGATCAGGAGCTCCCTGCTAGCCCGGGGCCTGCAAGGACGTGGCAACCCTGGAAAACGAGGGAAGGCCGGCGTTCCCGAAGGAAGCTGTGTTTCCAGATGAGAATTCTCTAGTAGGACTCTATGAAAAGGGACATTCTAATTCCTTTTCTTCTGATTCCAGGATCAATGAGTAAGCTGTTAATTAACTGTTTATTTGCCCAAGTACTTTAATGATAAGACAACTGGCTAGAGCATCACACAGCTAGAAAGGTATACGTTATAAATTTTAAGATTTGGAAAGAGACTGCCCACAGGTTAAAGGAAAATGGAACAAAATGTGATCCTCTGGCTCCACAGCACACAGATGTCCTGATCTTGAGTAGTGGGATCACGTTCACCAGGGCCTGGGCACCCCTGAGTGCAGGGGAGAACTCAGGATGAGCACCCTGGAGCCATGGCCTGAGCCATGAAGGGGCAGCCACCCCCGAAGGCCCCAAGTTTCATCCTCCCCAAGCTGCCGGGTGATTCCAAAAGCCCAGGCACAGTGGCAGACAGAAATGGACCAAATGACGTGGGAAGTCTGGCAGCAATCGAAATCCAACCTGTTTAAGTAAGACCGCACTGCCGTGTGCCTTTGAACCAGGTCATAACTTTATAATAAAATTTAATTTGAAGAGAGGAAAAAAATCAAACCATTTCTCTGTCTTGCATTTTTCTCAAACACTGGAATTCCCAGTTAAAAACCGAAGGCCTGGCCTTCCTCCCCCTCACGTAGCCAGACCTGCAGCTTCTGGCTGAGGTGGGCAGGCTGCTGGTGCCCACGGAGAGTGTGCAATGACAGGAGATGACAAAATTGCACTCCGTAGCAGGCACGGGGCACAGGCGTGCCCATCGACCTGCCCAGAGGCGCCTTTCCAACCAGCGGGATGTTCAAGGGGCTCTTCCCTGGAAACAACTTCTCATGAGAACCATATATCACATGCCCCAAACTCAGCTCCGGCAGACAAGCTCCCAGGACCACGGTGATGTCAGAAAAAGGAGCAGCCAGAGACAAAACTGATGCCTAGGCTGACACCCGCTTTCATCTGGAATACTGGGGAGTGTCTCTGAAGTACAATGCCACCAAGTGCTCAGATTTCAGATTTAATATTAACCTTTAAAGGGCATGTCACAGAAATGTACTCTCTGAATACAGGTTGTGAGCTCACTTTGTAAGTCGATCACGGAAGCTGGGTGTGAGGCTGCCACCCGTCTCCGACTGCATCTGTCAGGGGCGTCTCCCTCTACCTGACAGTAATTCTAACCGAACCCAGCAGTCCCACAGACGAACAATTCACCACGGTTTGAGCTCAACCTTAAGGTTTAATAATAGAGCCCTGCTCATACTGCGCTCATTTCTAGAGCTGATGAACTTTCAGAGGCAACACGAGTTGAAATAATGAGTGCAGAGATGACAAAGAATTCTAATCCAAGGTTCTTTGAACTATCCGGTATAATAAGCACTTGTTCCTTTCTACAATGGGCACATAGAAAGAGAAATCTAAATAATAATTGCTGTAATTATCTTGAAAAACATGCAGAGATTAATGGTGATTATGAAAATCTGTATAATTGTTCCCTGAAATCATCACTGATGAAGTGGTATCTTGAAACGGCCGCAGAGGAGAACTTTTTTAACACCGAATGAACTCCATGTGGGCATGGCAACGTGACACTTTTGGCTTTCTCCCTGTTAAAACGTTACCCTGTGTTTATGAAATTGTTTTTCATCGTTTCCAAATACCCTGGCCTGCGTTTTAACTCTTCAGACCGGCGCCCTGAAAAGGTTCCAAGACTCCCTTAATGGGATGCATGGTGTCATTGTGGTTCAAAGCCCCAAGTTCAACTTGTTATTTATTCAAATAATTAATTACTCTTGTATCCATCGAGCAGTTTGTCATGACACATTAATGACTTGATAGACTTCTATGAACTGGTGAACACAGAACAGCAGAGCGTTTTTATCGTCATTTAATTTTAAAACGATCCTGTGTGAAATTATCTAGTCGTGAGTGATGGAAGCATAAAGAACAGAGTCAGCAAAGCCCCTTTTGGATCATTGCTTTATTAATGGTAACGTCAGGGAAATGAAAAATGCTAACATTGTCATATTCTGCTGCCGGGGCGGGGGGAGATGAATGGCTGGGGGAGTGGGCGAGGGTGCCGAGCGCTCCCTGCCAAGTGCACAAGTCCCTCCAGGCACCAGGTGGGGCAGGCCTTGCACACCCACACCCACCGACTCCGCGAAACCACCTCCACGCCAGTGCTCCCTTCTGAGTTTATGGCTCTCGACGTCTGTTGTACTTTGAGTGTGTGGTCTTTTGTTTTTAAACTTGAATTTTCTGCTACTGATATAAGGAACCCTCACAAAAGCATTTCGCTTTATTGCTTTGAACATTAAATGTTATTAATCCAATAGAAAAATGTTAAAGATATTGCTGTCACCTTTAAATGTGAAATGATATCAGGCGCTAAAGAAATGCTAGGTTAGGAGAAAAGATGCTCCCTTAGTTTCTTTTGAGCCTTGAGATAACCGTGCTGGCCTGATGAGAAGATAATATTTCTACGGGGCTCACAGCACAATATCTGCTTAAAAGACATTTCCTGTTCAGCTATGCTTTTTTTTTTTTTTAATGTATAGTGAAAACTGTTTCTCAGTTGTTTTAATTACAAACTTGGGAATCTATGCAAACTACTCCCCAGCAGTGTGATTCACAGATAGGAGACAGCAATCCCTGAAGAGCTGCGGTGCTGCCTGTGGGTGGGAATCGCTCGCTACATGTGGCTGAGCCCACGAGGGGACCACGGTGGAGGCCACAGGCACTGTCCTGCCCTCCTTCGAGAGAGAAGCAAGCAAGGGTGGATCTGGTTCCCTCTTGCCTAGACAGAGCTTCCTGTTTCATTTTCCTAATCCTGGGGAAAGGCTCTACCACTCCCCATCTCTCACCCCCACCTGGGGGTCGCCTAGAGCCACAGGACCCTGCTCTTTCTCTGATACTTTTAAATTCCACTGTCCTCACGCACCTTGAGTCCAAAGTCCTTTAAATCCAAAGAGGGTGGTGGTGGCGGTTCAATCTCAATTGAACTGCCCTGTGCCAGGCCCTGGTCTGGGTGCTTTCCGTGTGTCGACTGATTTCTCATGACAACCCCATGGGGTTGTGTTATTATTATTAAATCACAGGAAGTGTAGCAGCAGTGGACTGCCCAGGCGGAACAGCTGAAAACACAGCTGGTGGGAGCTGAAACGGGAGTGAGGACTCCGAGGATAAAGTCAAAGGACACACAGGAAAGGTCCAAGCCAGCAGGCTGCTGGCCTGTCTGTGGAAAGGCCTACTTTTTCAGGTGAAGACACGTGGCTCAGGGTCTCGTGATTTTCACAGCAAGGTGGCCACAGAGCCTGAGCGCAGGTCCACGTTGCCTAAGATCCCAGGGCACCTCCTCCCATATCCTGCCTTGTTTTGCAGTAAGCGCTGGTCCCGCGTGGCAAGCAGGGCTTCTTTTTGCCCTGTCAGGGCAGTTTCGGAGCGGACTCACACAAGCAAACATGGCTTGATGGAACTCGCCCAGGTTTAGAGGCTGCGAGGGGTACCACAGATTTATGTGGGGGAGTGCCAGGGGGTCCTTGGGGACACAGGCTGGCAACCTCCAGAGCAGCTGAGTGAGCTCCAAGAGATCGCAGACGCCCCAGGCAGGAAACACAGGTGGTTTTCATAGGAGCCCTGATGGAGAGTCCAGGCAGATGACCCCGACCGCCAGGACACTGCTGCTCACCCAGGGCACCAGCTCACGCTCTTGGCCATGCACGCCCTCTCTCTAAAGAGCAAACGACATCCCGCGAGAAGACAAGGGGCACCCTCATGGGCAACGTACTGGTCCAGACTGGTGGGGGGTGGGGGAGGCAGGGG
>NW_011494765.1:3708428-3736200 GCF_000754665.1 Bison bison bison | reverse complement strand
GTCTTCAGAGCTGGCCCCAGACTCTCCCACAGCAGGTTCTCAGACTTCCAGGTATGTCAGAATGGCCTGGGGGTGCTCATTAAAACTGCAGCTTCCTAGCCCCAAACCTCCAGAGACCGGCTCAGGAACCTAGAGACAATGGCAACAGGAGCGACTCCTCTCTGGGCTAGGATCCAGAGAGTGCTTCGCTGAGGGTTTCATGGGTGTAGCTCCGTGAAGCTTTTCTGCACGAGCAAGGCTCTCCGTTATCCATGTGGACTAACGGTGTCAGGGGGCGGGGGGTGGGTGGTCAGCACTGGCCACAGCGGTCACTTGGAGAAAGCTGTCACAACCCTGTGAGGCAGATGGGATCACTCTGTCCTATGTCTGCGAGAAGCAAGAGAGCCCTGCTTCCAGTCGAAAGGGGAAGGCAGCACCGTCACCCACATTTAGCTCAGAAGACCGGCCTCTTGACACTCCTGTAAAATCTGGTGTCAAGTAACAGCAGTGCCAAAGCATAATCAGAGACTCTGTTCACTAGTGGATTATTCAGTATGTTGTTGTTCAGTAGTTCAGTTGTGTCCCACTCTTTGCCACCCCATGGACTGCCGCACGCGAGGCTTCTCTGTCTTTCACCATCTCCTAGAGTCTGCTCAAACTCATGTCCATTGAGTCAGTGATTGTATGTAACCATCTCATTCTCTGCCACCCTGTTCTTCTTTTGCCTTCAGTCTTTCCCAGCATCAGGGTCTTTTCCAGTGAGTCAGCTGTTTGCATGGAGCTTCAGCATCGGTCCTTCCAATGAATATTCAGGGTTGATTTCCTTTTGGATGGCTCATAGCTTCACTGGGTTACCCAGGTCCCTTTGCCACGACAAGGCTGTGATCCATAAGGGAGATTATTTGTTATGCTGTAATATAACTCTGGGAGTCTCTTTGGTTCAGACCCTCTGTGGACTGAGCCTCTAAAACTCACAAGCGAGAAGGAACTCAGGACAGTCCTTGGTTTCTCTGTCTCTGTATCTCTCTGTACTCAGATTTCTGAGTACTCAGGGTTTCTACGGCTTTTACCTTCAATATCAGGAAAAAGAGATTGACGTCACTTGTGGCTGTCTTTCTGGATTCCAGACTGAAGGCTTTTCTCTGTCTACCTTACTCAAAGTGAACTCGGCACACTCTGAAGTCAAGGAACTCAGCTCTCACTTGCTCACTTGAGACTCAAGCTTCCTCCTTAAACCCCTCTGGGCTTCTCTTGAGTGAGGACTTCCAGAAGCTTGAAAATCTGTCCTGGAGTTTTTAAAGGAATCTTTTTGTCAGGACAAAGTGTGAAAGCCCATACTTCAGTAGGAACAAAGGGCTCAAAAAGATACACCTAAGTGATGTCTCCACTGGGAGGACTTCAGGGCTGTGGAGGTAATAACGGAGGAGGAAAAACTGCAGGCCAGAAGCAGATAATCTTCAGGAAATGCAGGTCAGGGCTTCCCCGGCGACTAAGTGGTAAAGGAATCCGCCTGCCAGTGCGGGAGGCATGGCTTCCATCGCTGGTCCAGGAAGACCCCCACGCTGCGGAGCAACTAAGCCCGTGAGCCACAACGATTGAGCCTGTGCTCTAGAGCCCGGGAGCTGTGACGACTGAGCCCACGGGCCACAAGTACTGCGGCTCTCATGCCCTAGAGCCAGTGCTCCTCAACAAGAGAAGCCAATGCAACGAGAAGCCCGCACACGGCAACTAGAGAGGAGCTCCTGCTCTCCACAACTAGAGAAAACACGAAGACCCACCACAGTCCAAAATAAATAACTAAATAAAATTGAAAAAAAAAAAAGAAAACGAAGTAAAGCAGGTCAGTAGGAAACCAGGGGCCTGTTCTTAAAAATACATTTCTTTCAAGTCCCAGGGAAGGGGTAATATTACATGAACTTAAAAAAAAAAAACAAACAAGACCCCACAGGGGAACAGAAACCCTGCAGGTGGGCACAGCTCTAGGCCAGTGGGGAGGGACAGATGGGCCAGACCAGGGAGCACTCACTGGAGTCTGAGCAGCTCCAGGTGGATGCCCGCAGGGCCTCGTGACTGGCCTCTGGGCCCCATACCCAGGATTTCCTTTGGTCTCCACCCTGTGCCCATGAGGCTGACCCTGGCCCAGTTTTACCAGGACGACACTGGGCTCGGAGAGGGTTACTGGCTTGCTCAGCATGACCAGCAGGCTGGTAACAACGTCGAGTGTTGGATACGGGTCTCCTGACTGCCGTGTAATCATTTATTGGGTCAATGGAAGAACCATTTGAGCAGAGGCCTGGAAGAGACTCCGAATCCAAAATCAAAGGCCGCCTTTCAGTGAGAGAAAATTCAGGGCCCTGGGGACTGCAAGGACACAAATCATTAACAGTCTGCTTGGGGAGGGGTGAGGGGGGTGGCTTCCCTGGTGGCTCAGCTGGTAAAGAATCCGCCTGCAAGGTGGGAGACCTGGGTTTTCTCCCTGGGTTAGGAAGATCCCCTGGAGAAGGGAAAAGGCTACCCACTCCAGTATTCTGGCCTGGAGAATTCCGTGGCCAGAACAGCTATACACTCCATGCGAGTCGCAGAGTTGGACACGACTGAGCGCCTTTCACTTTCAGACTTCAGTTCTTATTGTGAAAGTGTTTCCAAATCGTCTTCTGACGGATGCACTTTGAAAGCACACCTCTTTTGCTTGTTTTTATTGTTTAGGTTTTGGTGGAGAGCAAACCGGCGTCCGCCGGTTGGGGCTCACAGCTTGATGCTCGTCCAGGCTGTTGGACCAGAACCAAGCTGTGACTTCATTTACACGGAGGGTTGTGAAAACACCAGGTGGCGTTACCGGTTCTGCCTGTAAGGCCCAGGTGGCCAGGGGCGAGGGGCGACCCTCCAGCACACCTCTTCCCTCTGAGGCGAGAGGCAACACCACCCTGTTTCCGAGGTCATCTGCGGCGTGACCGGAAGCAGAGAGGGAGCTGTCCTTGCCCCTGAAACAGCCTCCCCTTCAGTACTTGGTACTCAAGGCTCGGACTCATGGGATCTGCTATCCGCGGAAACCCTGCAGGCCGTGATGTGAAGCAACTGCTCATTTTGCTAAGGCACCGCTGGGATTTCATGAGTAGGGGCATCTGGTCAGCAAGGAAGCCCATCAGATACTCCGCACCTGAATTGCAGCCCAACTGAGCTACTCCAAGCTTCTCTCCTGCAAAAGCAGTAACTTTCTTTACATTAAAAAATTGACCCCAACCAAGAGCCAACTGCTGGTGCTGGAAGGGAAAGGGGAGTCAAAAAGGGCTAAGACAGTGAAGGGGGCGTCGCTGGGGTGAGAGGCGGAGCACAGGGTCAATCACAGAGCGGGATAGGAGGTGGGGCAGGGGCACCGCTGGCCTGGGGCACGGCGGGGCACTGAGCACATGAGGACAGCTCGCCAAGGGACGGAGGGCGACCCTGGGCGACGGCGAAGACCTAACTGCCCTGCGGTGTGAGGACGTTCGCAGAAAGTACAGATTCTCGAGGTGGTTCCGGAGAAAGCAGGGACCCGGGAACACCTCCAAGACTAAAGGCAGCTTGAGAATTTTCAGAGGCCTTTCTGTCTCTTCTGCATTTTACAAGCGGGTGTGAGAGAGGGAGCTCCGGGCAGACGTGGCTGTTGGTGAAGCCTCATTACCAGGCTTGAGGGCCGAGGAGTCGGTGCAGACGAAACTGGCCTCTGTTGTAAGAAAATACCACCCCTGACCTAATATCCTGGAGCAGAGGAAGCTTCCTACTCTGAGGAGGCTTCACAATAGCAGCTCCTGGGGCTCCGTAGCCATCTTTATTTCTCTGGCTGCACTGTGTGGCTTGCCGGATCTTAGTTCCCCAGCCAGGGACAGAACTCTGGCCCCCGCAGCAAAAGCACCGAGCCCTATCCACTGGACTGCCACAGAAGTCCCTTTGCGGCTGTCTTTGGATTCACACTATTGCTTTGAACGTCCTGATCTGGGGGCGTGGGAAGGGGTGAAACAGGAACCCGGGCCAAGTACACCAATAGCCTGATCAGCAAAAGCCTGGGTCTTGGCCCAATTCTTTTTTACATAAATAAAACCCACAGTTAAAATTATTACGAACGGTGATGTAATATACGGAGGAATTTATTTAAATGACAAAATTTATTTTAAAAACTTTATAAATGATGTCAACTTTTATTTATAGAATCGTTAGTTCTACAGGCTCAACAAAACGTTTCACTTTTACGTTGCCAGGCTTTTGTGGGAGAAATTATGGGCTAAAGAGCTATTTTCAAATCTGGGGAATATCTTTCAGGGAGCCGTTCCCTGAAAACATCTGTGGTCTGATTACTGTATTCGGAAGAGATGTTTAAGATGGCCTATCAAAGTTTACTGTTCTGGAATCACCCATGACACCAAAAACACAAGGTGGGCGTCAGGGACACAGAAATCCACCCTCACCCCAGTTATTTACTGGGTCTCTGTGGGGCTAAAGACATGCAGGGGTTAAAATCAACCATGCCCACACTCCACCCACCGAAAACTTACTCCCACTCTCAGATGGGAAGTGCTGTGAGCTGCAGCCAGGGCCACCACCCATTCTGCCCAGCACTGGACCCCAGAGCTGTCTCGGTTACACAGACCAGGGTTCATGGCAGTGAGCTGTGAACAGCGCCCAAACACAAAATAATTCTTCCAGTAATAATAAAAAAAAAAAAGAATAGAAAATGATCAATTTTGCCCCGTGAGGCTCTAGCTGAACAGAAACCAGTCTGGGGACGCCAGGAAGAGGCTGGGGCGAAGCCCCACGTGGCGGCAGCGAGGTAGCTGGTTTAACATTTAAGGGAACAAAGTGGGGGCGGTCTTGGAACCTTTGTAGTTAAGAGGACCGAGGGCAGAGCAAACGTGTTTTAACAGCCAAACTCCTCCTTTCACACATGTGTAAAACCTCTGGAATTTCACTGGAAAAACTATTTCAAAAGGGATCTTTGAAGTCTGAAAGTAAAAGCAGAAGGGCAAGGCCCTGGTACAGAGAGATGGTTTCAAACTGCCGAGGGACCGAGGCAAGGCGCTAACGGGCGGCGGGTGGCACCAGATCAGAGCAACGGGCCCGCACGTCTGCCTCTGACCCCTGGTTTCACCGTGTCGCCTCCTGGCTTAGAGCTTCCCTGATGGCACAAAAGACATTGGTTTTCTCTCTCTCACTTTGCCCTCTCGGGGCCTGGAGAGCCCTCAGCCCAGGTCTGGATTGTGGCAGGACGGGTGATGCTGACGACACGGGCAGGAGCCGGGACCGGGCGCACGTGTCCCCAGAGGAGAGCCCCTGCCTGGGCTGCCTTCTCCGCCGTTTGCGGCCCAGAATCAAGCAGAATGATCGCTGCGGAGCAGCCCTTCTGGGCTTGATAAACCACTGGCTGAAAGGCCGACACCCAACAGCAGGCACAAAGCAAACTCTACCTGGGAGCCCTGGGTGTGTGTTGGTGCGCACCTGCGTGTGTGTGCGGCCACACGTACGTGCTAGTGCATATCCTGTACACGGTAAGGGCACACGCAGTGTGAAGACCCACCAGGGCACTCGGCAACCTCTCTCCTTCCTCCATCTTCCAAAGGGGAGAAAAGGCACCTCGTTTTGAATGCCTGAAGAAGGCTTTCACCAGCTGCCCCTGCTTCTGTGTGCACTCGGGCTGCTGGGAACGGGCTGTTCCTACAAGCGTCACCTCCTCAGTAAGAGGGTAAAGCGTGTGACTCATCGCTGCTGAGCCTGGTACATTCCAGGTGGTCCTCGTCAGCCAACCAGCCTGGAATTTACACAGAGACTGGGAACACAGCTCTCGACTCATCACAGTTCACCGAATCGGCTCTTTACATTCTACCTGGCTTTTTACAGCTCACCTGTGACCAGAGGCTGTGAATTCCGGGGCATCTTTAAAGCTCAATTGGAAAGATAAATAAATCCTTGCGAGGGACACGCATTCTGGATACCCAGCCTGGCCCTGAGGGTTTTCTCTTTCTGCCTCTGGAAGGCAGGGACGAAGGCAGTCAGACCTGGAGCTACACTGGTCCCCTCTCACTCTTTTCCCTGCTCCCCCAGAATGTGTGAACCCCCCTCTGAGAGTCCTGCCATGGCCTGGCACCCAGGGCTCCTCCTCAGAGCACTGTGGGGCCTGTGGGTACAGCCACCCCTCAGGGTTGTCCCCCAGCAGGGCCACCGGTGTCCCCTCCTCACTGCGCCCACTTTCTGCTCCTGCTGTGGGCCAGGCATTTTCTCAAAGCACCACTGTCTTCTCTGAGAAGGCTTTTAGTGCCTCCATTTCTGTTTCTACAGCTGAGGAAACTGAGGCCCAGATGGCCTGCCTCCTGATCATGGTTTGGGGTGAAGGGCGGACCCGGGGGAGGCTTGGGCCCCAGGCCCCCTGCTCCTCCTCTGACCCCTGCCCTTCCAGCGATGCAAAGATGTCACCACTGAGGAGCCGGGTCACAACCTGGGCTGGAGCAGACATCTCCGCCTGGCCCTGCCACGGCTTGTCACCCCGGGGCCTTGTCACTGGGGGAGGAGGACCTGATGGCCTGGACACCCTGCCTTACTGTCTCTGGTCTCAGGCTGAGGGGAGCAGCTGGTCGGCACCCACAGGATCCCGCAGCAGTGACCAGCAGTCCCAGCCCTCAGTAAGGGGCCAGGGACCTCTTACCCTCCACCACATGCTGGACGCTAGAGTGTGGAGGTTAAGAGTAGCTGTGGACCCACCCTGCCAGAGCTGAGTGACTGTGGGTAAGTTAACTAACCTCTGAGCTTACATCTCTGCATCTGTAAGCTGGGATTAAGGATGCCTCTGCCCCACTCCAGGACACTGCCGCAGAAGCATAAAGGCTACAGACACAAGGCATCACTTGAGGGTTTGCTTGGGTTTCTTCTAAACTCATTTAATTTTGTGGGTCTTGGATGTTGAGCTCTTGGTTTTGATTTTTTGTTTCAGTCTCTCTTGAAGATGGCGAACAATGGGCTGAGACAGAAAATTGAAATTAAGAGCCTACTGTTTAAAATTTACAGAACTTGATGAGTTTGGAGGAAGTTCAAGTGGACTCTCAGGTGATGTTTCGTAAGTTTGTAGCATTTACACTTCTACAAGTGTCAGAGCTTTGAGTTGCACAGAGACTTCAGGAAGATCTCCTGTATCTTTATAGGCCTGGCCGGCTCTTTTTAAAATAGTCCTTTGCCTGGGTGGGCTGTTTATCTGCTTGAGCGCCGAAGTTTCTTTTTTCTAGATTTGGCAAAGGAATTATGAACAAAAGGAATTATGAACAATAGCATTAATTCTCCTGTAATAAATGGAAAGGAATTGGACTCTAATAGTACTCTTGCCTGGAAAATCCCATGGACGGAGAAGCCTGGTAGGCTGCAGTCCATGGGGTCGCTAGGAGTCAGACACGACTTCACTTTCACGCATTGGAGAATGGCAACCCACTCCAGTGTTCTTGCCCGGAGAATCCCAGGGACGGGGGAGCCTGGTGGGCCCCACCTCTGGGGTCGCACAGAGTTGGACACGACTGAAGCGACTTAGCAGCAGCAGCATGCCCCTTAGGGCTATCATGAGTAGAGAAACGGTTTGGGTAAAGCGCCCAGAACAGGGGCCAGCACTTCATCAATGCCAGGTATTTGCTCTTGTTGTTATTAGTCGCCTCTAAACATGAAGGAAAACGACCAACGTCTGTTGTGGAAACGCTGTCTCCGTGCTTTCCCCCCAACCCTACTAAAAATCAGTTTCCTGTAAATAATCCCCACACAGGAAGGGAGCCGGACGGGGTTGGGGGGTGGGGTCCCTGCTCCACGAGGCCGCTGTGACATGACAAATAAGCTGCAGGCTGACAATGTCTCCAAGACATATTGGAGTTTACTTTGTCGTTTGGGCTTGCCATCTGTGCTACCCCGACGGGGCCGGCTTCCCAGGCTGCTCTGGGAGCCCACAGGAGGGCCCACCAGTCCCTGGACAGAACTGCAAGCTCAGCAGGCCATCAGTTACGCTGCCTAATGAGAGGAGATGGAATTTCCCCAGCCGCTCCCTGGGAGCCAGGCCTTCTTTCCCAGGGAGGGTTGGGGTCCTGGCGCTGCACGAGGCGGGTAACCTGCAGTGCTCGTCACCTGGTGACCGCCCTGCCCGTGCTGCTCTGCCCCTGCTGTGCTGTGGGGCCGGAGTCGGGGGATAGTAACTTGACCGCAGAGCCTTCACAATCAACTCAGTCGCTGTACACATCAGGACCCTGAGGGTACAAAGACTGACGAGGCCAAGCACTTCCCCACGGAGCATCCAGTCCAGGAAACAAAAAAGAAACTTGAAACCAAGAGGAGATGGTCAAAAGCTGTGACAGGATTCCGTGAAAGGCGCCATGGACACACCCAGGTGCGTGGTCACGGTTTACTGTGTGACCTTGGGGAAAACCCGCTAACCTCTCTGAACCTCTGTTCCTCATGTATAAAATGGGAATAACAGTTTAATAAATCCCTGTGGTGAAAGCAGTTCCACTCAGTGCACATTATTATTCCTAAAACCAAGCAGAAGCATGCCACATGCTCCTCTGTGGGAAGGCTGGTCCGGGGAGAACAAGGGCCGACCCTTCTCAGTGTGAATGACGATACAGCAGCCATCTCAGCCTGGATACAGCTGCCCACGGGGCTCAGGGTTTCCTGGGCCTAGGTCAGCCCTTCCAGGTTCAGGAATTACTGGGGTCTCTGGGCAGGAAAGGTAGCAAGTGCCTAAATCTGCCCCAATTAGAGGCCGTCCTTACTCTTAGCCATGAAGGATGAGTCTTTGCCTTCCTGTGGAGATAAGCCTTAGCGAGGAGGCGCCTGGGCACATCTACTCTCATCTGAAACCACGCTAGTGACAGGAAGCCAGGGAGGCCATGCTCTCATCAGCCATACCTGGCCCCCAGGCTGGATGCGCGCCCCCAACCCCCGCCCTACCCAGGGGTTTCTGAGTAACTGCTTGTTGAATGAGCACATGTCCTCGTGAATACTCATGGCTTAAGTCTGTCAGCCTCATGACCTGAGGGAGCAGGACCCTGGCTCTCTGGGGCTGTCCCCACCCACCAGGCTTGCTCTGTGGATGTGGCACTATGGGCCTTCTTCAGTGACATCCCCACAAGTTAATGCACATGTCTTATCCCCACAGTCTGATCTGAATATTTCTGGGACTGGGTTACAGCAATGTCTGTGTGGGTGGCCACACTCTGAGCACTCACCCACTGGCCCCAGGCTCTGCCAGGCACTGTATGTGTCATCAACCATGCCTGGCCCCCAGGCTGAATGTCACCGCCTGCCCCCTACCCTGGCCAGGAGTTTCTGAGTAACTGCTTGTTGAACGAGCACACGGCCTCGTGAATACTCAAGGCCTTAGTCTGACACGGGTGCAGGGAGCCTTGTGAGTCCAAGTGAGAGCGGCTGCAAGATACTGGACGGCGGGGGTTTCCAAAGCCACTGCTCCCCCCTACACCCTCCTGCCTAGTGTTCTTGTGTGTGTGCCACTGGAATATTGAAATGGAATGTGCATGGCTTATGTGCAGCACTGCCAGTGATCAAAGTTTCAGAGCAAGGGCCTTGGAGTAATTTCTGAAAGGTGAAATAGCTGGTGTTTCATGATGCACTCTAAGAACAAAACAGTCCAGTAGCAGCAATCAGCCCCTGTGGTAACAAGGGAACTATGTGGCGAAGACAGACTGAGCAGGGATGGACTGGGTACCACGTGCCAGGGTTGGGAGACTCACAGAGCAGAGGTCCTGTCCTCAGGGAGTGGGCCAAGCCTATGCAGGGCAGCTGGCGTGCATGTGAAGGGCAGTTGAGAGACTGTGCTCACATACAGGTACAAAGGTGGGCTGGATGCACTTGCAGAAGGAACCAGAGGGCAGTAGGGATCACCAAGGATGAATGGTCTCTGCGAACAACTGGGGCTGGAGTGCAGGACGGGGCTGGTGAAGATGTGGAGGGGACAGGAAGGCTCTCTGGGGCAGGAGGAAGCCCCAAGCAAGGCCCGTGTAGGCAGCATCCTGAGAAGCCTCACTCAGCCAGAGCACAGGGAGGGGTGACAGAGCCCACAGCTACAGGGCCCTTGCAAATCACTTGAGAGCCATATGGGACAAGAACATTATAGAACTTGAGGCCCCAAACACAAATGGAATAAAAAAAGTGGAATTTTATTTTGATGAAAGGTAAAACACACATCATGCGAAATGCGGGGCTGGATGAAGCACAAGCTGGAATCAAGAGTGCTAGTAGAAATACCAACAACCTCAGATATGCAGATGATACAACATTAAGGGCAGAAAGTGAAGAGGAACTAAAGAGCCTCTGATGAAGGTGAAAGGGGAGAGTGAAAAAGCTGGCTTAAAACTGGTCATTCAAAAGATGAAGATCATGGAATCTGGTCCCATCACTTCATGGAAAATAGGTGGGGAAACAGTGGACACAGTGACAGATTTCATTTTCTTGGGCTCCAAAACCACTGTGGATGGTGACTGCAGCCATGATATTAAAAGACGCTTGCTCCTTGGAAGAAAAGTTATGACAAACTTAGCATATTAAAAAGCAGAGACATCTCTGCCAACAAAGGTCTGTATAGTTAAAGCTATGGTTTTTCCAATAGTCATGTGCAGATGTGAGAGTTGGACCATAAAGAAGGCTAAGTACCAAAGAATTGATGGTTTCAAACTGTGGTGCTGGATAAGACTCGTGAGAATCCCTTGGACTGCCAGGAGATCCAACCAGTCAATCCTAAAGGAAATCAACCCTGAATATTTATTGGAAGGACTGATTCTGAAGCTGAAGCTCCAATACTTTAGCCACCTGATGTAAAGAGTCTACTCACTGGAAAAGACCCTGATGCTGGGAAAGATTAGGGGCAAGAGGATAAGGGGGTGAGATAGGATGAGATGGTTGGATGGCATCACTGGCTCAATGGACAAGAGTTTGAGCAAACTCTGAGAGATGGTGAAGGACAGGGAAGCCTGGCGTGCTGCAGTCCATGGGGTTGCAGAGTTGGACGCGACTTAGTGATTGAACAACAACAAAACACACAATCGTAAACCTTCGTGGCCCGAATAACAGTATGTTGAAACAAACAAAACCAATGATTAAAATGATAATGACACAAGAAGAAATTTGAAAAACAATAAGGGTTACCATCTTGGGTCAAATATGATGGACAAATGTATATGTGCACGCGGATATGGGCCCATTCCTCCTAGTTGATCAAAGAATGGTAGAGTGTGTGCCTCACAGAAAGAAGACACAGCTCAAGTGTCAACAGAACATTTACTAAAACTGATCATGTGCTAGAAGACAGAGAAAGATCCAATCACATGAAAAAAATTACAGAGGTCACATTCTCTGACCACCATGAGATAAAATTAGAAACTAATCCAACAAAATCCCAATCACTCAGAAAAAAAAGTTTTCTAACCACTTGAGTCAAAGAGGCAATGAAACTAAAATTATTATGTATTTATAAATATGAGTACTACATATGAGACTGCCATCAAAGTAACACACAAGAATATTTATATAGCTTTGAACACTTTTCACTGAAAATCATTAAGAATTAAATGAATAAGGTGATGGTTCAACCCAAGAAGCTACAAAAATCCCAGAATAAGCCAAAAGAAAGTAGTAAAAGGAACTAATAAAAATAAAAGTAAACAATGAAAGGTAACGCAAAAGCCTAATGCCTTTATAAAAAAAATTAAAAACTGGCTGCTTGAAAGATAAATAAAACAAGCCCTTAGTAAGGATAACTAAGAAAAAAGGCAAAAAAAAAAAAAAAAGCCCAATAGTGATATATATGACCATGGGTATACTACTTTTAAAATTAAAATAAACTCTTAGGCACAATTTTGTACTACTCAACTTTAACACTTATGTGAAAAGCACTGATTTTTCCCCAAGAAAATGTAAATGATAAAATTGAAAAAAAATCTATCATTTGTGAAAGAAACTGAAATTGTGTCCTTTTCCCCAAAGCACCCTTAGCTCCCTCAAATGCTTTCAAGTCCCTTTAGTTTTTACAGGGATTTTTTTTCATTTTCTTTCCCCCCAAGAAATTAAAATATACTTATATTTGAAAAAAAAACAATTTTTAGGTCACACAAAAACAATATCTTAATAAGCATTAGATCCAACTTCACATATACAAAATATATCAGAATTCTAACTTAAATAACAGCAGCTCAAATCTACTACCATAAAGAATGCACCGTACTAAAATAAGATTTAGTATGAAATACAGTGATAATTTTCTAAATGATAATCATCAAAATGATTCATATCAATAAATTAAGTGAGAATGAATATAATAATACATTGATAGCTTCTGAAGTTATTTTCATAAGAAATTGAAATTAGTGTCTGAATTAAAAAAAAAAAAAAACCCAGGACTATAGAAAGGGAAGAATTATTCCATAATCAAACTCTCTCCCCTAAATTACTAGCCTACCTTAGCCTTGACTGCAGGACACTAGAAACATCCTCTCTGAGGCTGGAACCAAATAAGAATGTAAGCTACCGCCATTATCATTTGCTGTTCTTGATGTTCTGGCCAATAATATAAAGCAAGAAAAAGAAATGCAGTATCAATGTTATCAAAGAGACAAAATCATATCTGCAGATGGCACTGCTGTCTACCGAGAAAACCCAGGTGATGGATTGGAAACTACTGGAAATAACAAGCAAACAGAGAGGGGGCCAGTCACAAGATGAATATTCAAAAGCCAATAGTAGGGACTTCCCTGATGGCCCTGTGGTTAGGAAGCTGCGTGCCGAGGCAGGGGACCCGGGCTCGGGTTCGATCCCTGATTTGGGCAGGTCCCACATGCCAAAAAGCACTAAACCTGTGTGCTGCGACGACGGAGCCCACGCTCTAGAGCCCGTAAACTGCAACAGAGAGCAGCCCCTGCTTGTTGCAACTCAAGAAAGCCTGCTAGCAGCAATGGAGACCAGCGCAGCCAAAATAAATAAATACATTTTAAAAAGGAAAAAAAAAAAATCTAAAAAAAGTAACCAACAGTAGTTTTTAAAATACATATAAGCAATCCTCAGTTAAAACATCATGGGCAAAGCAATAACAACAACAAATATAAAAACTAGGAATTAGATCATCAGGAACAAAACTATAATACTTCACTGTGTGATATAAAGGAACATTTGAATGGATGGAGATTCATGCTACATTTCTAGAAGGAACGATCAAGTACTTTAAAGATGATCATTCTCCCAACATTAAGTTGTAATTTTTATATTTTATTAATCAAAACCTTGAAAGTATTTTCATTGGACCGTAAAGTGATTCCAAATTTCAACTGGATAAAAAATTGAGCTAGAATTACCAGAAACATTCCTAAAGTCAACTACAAAGAATAATAAGATATCAAAACACACACATGAATAATACTTAGTGGTGTGATCTACTCATTAGAATATGCATCCAGGCCAATGAAACAGGATATAAGCCACAAAATCTATCATAGTAGGTAACAGGAAGTTAATGTAAGATTGTTTTCAAATGAGTTGGTAAAAAAAAAAGATTTAATAAGTAGTGCTGTTAAATGTTAGTCACTCAGTTATGTCCAAATCTTTGTGAACCTATGCGCTGTACCCGCCAGGCTCCTCTGTCCTTGGAATTCTCCAGGCAAGTATACTGGAGTGGGTAGCCATTCCCTTCTCCAGGGGATCTTCCTGACCCAGGGTAGTAGAGCTGGGACAAAGGCAAATAATTTTAGGACAACATAATTAGATCCTTATACCATATATCAGAACAATTTCTAGAAGAAATTTAGATGTAAATGTTAAAAAAAAGGGAGGTACCAGAATATATAAGATGGAAAAGGCGTTTCAAAAATGTGATGGCAAAAGCACAACAAAAAAAGGAAAAGGAGAATTAAAGGTCAAATCACAAACTTTGAAAAACAGCAGTAGTAAGGTGAGAGTCAAAAAAAGACTTTGTTCTTTAAGGAGATGCTGCAGCTCAATAAGCAAAAACTGGACTTCAACGGAAAAGAGGGATGGCTGGCCAGGAAAAGGCTGGAGGGAACCGCCCCTCACTACCCCAACTTTCAGACCGATAACGAGTTTGGGAGACAGCAGCCAGTTAGTAAGGTTTCAGAGCAAGAAAGCCTCTTTGGCTGACATGGACTTGTAGAGGGATTCCACCATTTTGGTGGGCAATCTGCCATTACACATCGAAATGTTTAAAAACGCATACGTGCCCTAAGGAACAAAGATTTGTCTAAAGGAATGCTCACCGAAGTATTACTCTGAGAAGCGAAGATGACAGAAGTGTCCAGCCACCGAGGCCTGGTTGGAAAACGTGCATTGGATTCAGGAGGGAAGTTGTGCATCTGTTCAACGAGCCCCGAGGAAGGCTCTGGAGATGACGAGTCAAAAGGAGTGGACATTCCCAGGAATAAAGAAGAGCTGCTGATACATTCAACAACGTGGACGAATCTCAAAAACATGACACCAGGTGACACACGAAACTACAGTACTGTACGAGTCCATGACTGTACATGAAGCACATGGGTGACTGCCAGGGACTTGGGGGTGGTGCACGTCGCGACTGGAAACAGGAACAAGGGAACTCGGGGGGTAATGGGGAGATTCCCTATCTTACTTCTGGTGGTAGATACATGACATTTATCATGTGATTTGGTATTTGTCAAAATTCAGTAACTGTACACATTATAATTTTAAGAAATGCACGATAAAGTTAAGGGTGAATTTTACTGTATGTAAATTATGCCTCAATAAATCTAACCAAAAAACCCCATAATGGACAATTAGGTAGAAATATACTTTTATATATAAATATATATGGTGTATAGGGGCTTCCTTGGTGGCTCAGTGGTAAAGAATCTGCCTGCCAAGGCAGGAGACTTGGGTTTGATCCCTGGGTTGGGAAGAGGCCCTGGAGAAAGAAATGGCAACCCACTCCAGTATTCTTGCCTGGGAAATCCCACGGACAGCAGAGCCTGGCAGGCTACAGTGCACGGGGTAGCAAAGAGTCAGACACACTTAGTAACTAATAATCAAGAACAAATACATGGTGTATACCTTAAAATAATTTTTTCTCTGGATAATGGGGTTATGAATGATCTTTATCTTCTTCCGTATGCTTTTCTGTATGTGCTTATATATTTTCCCATTTTTCTACTTTTATAAATCAGAAAAGTTTGTATATGTTTTTGATTAAAAAAAAAAAAATCAGACATGGATACCAGAACAGCTATCATAAATTGTTCTGGCTAGCAACAAACTGTTTTTTAGGTTCTTACAGGAACCGCTGAGTCCCACCAGCCCTGAGGCAGAACTTTCTGGAGCACCTCTGTTCTAGCCCCTGCGAGAAGCAGGCTCTCAACAGGTGCTCCAAAGGGGTAGTGGGCGGGCTGAGCAGCAACAGGGACCACCTGGCCCCAAAGCCTCATTCTGCAGCTGGGAAAAGTGAACCTGGCAAAGGAAGCCGCTTTCTCAGGTTTGGAAGCGGTCAAAATGAGCCTTAAATCCCAGAGGGCAGTGCTATTTCCACCATACTGGAACAGCTGTGCAAATCCCTGAGCGACTCCCCAGCCTTCCCAGGAGAATTCAAGCTCCTGCCAAGCTGAAGATAAGCAACAGACACTCTAGGCCAATGTTTCCCACACGTCAGGAAACTATCCCGTGTCTCAGGTTCACTTGTTTTCTTCCATGTATAATTACTGACTTTATATTTTCCTTTACATCTGAAAACTCACTTAAATTTTTTTTTAATTAAATGTTACTTCATTAAAAAATTTTTTTTCTGAACTACTTTTTTTAAACCCCACAAAGTCACCGTTCCTGGGTGTATGATCCTACTTCCCTGTGAGAGGTGGGAGGTCAGGGTCTCCTGGGGAAGAGCAGGCACCCCGCACCTGGACCTGACTGGTCTGGATGTCTTGTCCAAAGGCTTCTGATGTCAGAGCAGAGGCTTCAGAGCCACTGGGTGTCTCTTCCAGGTCTCCTGCCCTTGCCCTCTGCTCCAAGAACAGCATGTCTCAGAAGATGGGTCTGCTCCTTCAGCCCAGGCCCCAGGAAGAGATGACACATGAAGCAGGAACCCCATCGACCTGCACTCCCCAGCTTGGAACCTGAGTGGCATACCGAATGGTGGTACGGGAAGCCACGGTGGTTTGGGGGGTTGTTGGTTGACTGCACCTGCTTTAATCTTATTCTCAACAATACTATCTGCTGATATGCTATTAGAGTTGAAATAAAAACATCTTAACGGCCACCCACATCTCACACTCCCATCACAGGCACACACCCATCTTCTGGCAAACACTGCTACAGCCTGAAAGGGAGCGGCTGGGCCCCAGAGGAGATGTAGACAAAGCAGCAGCTCTGCACCGGGCAGACTGCGGCCACACAGATAAAATTCAGAGAGCTCTGAAGACCCCCTAAGAACTGTACGCTGCACCATCAACTTCACAGTTCACCACGCTCATGTGCGGGTAAAACTGCTTTAGGAGTACGCATCAGCTGAAAGACAAAGCCAGTACCCAGAAATGTTAAGATATACAGGGAAAGAACATCTAAGGTTCAAGGCACATTGGGAAGCATGGGGAAAGCAGAGTCGAGGAGATGACTATGTGGCCAGCTACTTCCCTAAGCAGTGAAGCCTTGTGTTTAATCTTTCTGGTCCTAATCCTTCTTAAAACAAAAACCATTCTGACCATCTAAATATAAAAGGTCCGTGTCTACTCTACGACAATTATTTAGATACTCTGCATAATGGATACTATTCAGCTATCTAGAACTTTCACTCAGCTCTATCATGCTTTAATCATTAATGGTCCACTTGTTTGGCTCAGGTAAATTACATTTGCATATGCAAATGATGTCTAAATACTCTGTACTATTAATGTTATCACTAATTACATAATAATAGTTACCAATTTCCACACGGATCAAACTTACAGTTTTGCAGCTATTAGGGAAATTGTGCTTTGTAATTAAGATAATCCTCATTTCCAGATGCTAATTAACTATATAATAATTAGTCTCATTCACTAATGCAAATTAAGGATTTTCATCTTTATTGATAAAGGAGTTGCTTCTTATCAGTTAAGGAAAGATAGCCCTGGAAATCTTGCAGAGAAATACTTTTTCCCCCCTCTAAAGGTTAAAAGGTAAATCCATTTTTATCAGTCTCATTTGAGAATGCAAATTAGGTCTGATTAATCAAGCCAAAGATAAATGTGCTAGTCTTATTTCAGGACGGAATGTATAGCTTACTGAGTTCATTTCTTTTCCCCTTATAAAGACCCAGATAAACAGAGTCACAAGCAGAAGTCCTCCGAATGGGAGTAATTCATCTGTGGTCAGGGGAGGACCAGGCCACACGCGTGTGTCTCTACAGCACCACCTTTTGTTCCCGCTTCTAGGATCACGGCAGCCTCTCGAAGGAGCTGTGTCCTCATGGGTCAGCCCACAGTGGGAACGAGCGAGGAGAGAGTTTTGTGAGTAAATACACAGGAGAGAGGGGAAGCCACATTCGCTTGGATTATTAAGTTTTCTGTGCTCCAAACAGAATACGAACTGGCACCTCCCATCGTGACTAATGAGGGCTGCCTCGGCGAGAACAGAAGGGCTGACAGCCAGCGAGGCCTAGTTGGCAGGCCCCAGCCCAGGCCTCGCCCGCATTCATCATCCGCTAAACCAATCCACCAATTCCGCACCACCATTTGTCATTAATTATGCTAATCAGCACACCATTACTCTCTGATGACACTGTAGCTGTTATTAGCTAGTTATGGCTTTTCAAAAGCACAACTTATTGTGCATGCACGGGCTGTGCACGCATCAGCCTACAGGGAAGAGATGTCCAATTACGAAAAGAAGAAATTTGCTATTATCTTTTTATAACAAACCAATTTAGTAATTAGAAACGTCTCTGAATTCATAGGTTCTTTTTTTCTTCCCTCCCCTAAAATAATTGAAACAAACAAACAAAAAATGCTTTTCAGTATTTTTCTGAAAGAAAAGGAAACACCAACATGGAGTTTTATTTTTTTCAACATGTTTAAAAGTGGGGCCTGGTAGCAGGGGGTCAGGTGGGGTGGACTGACTATACACAAGAGTGGACACATAAAGACTCCTGGTGGGCTGGGCTTTTCTTTCCAATTCTGAATTTGCAGGACACTTTAATACATGTATTTCAGTCACCACGAATGTCTGTGATGAAAGTACACCCGTGCGACCTTTTACAGGTTGCTTATGGCAGGTCGAAGCTGTTCACATGATGTCGCCAGACTGCGCACACCTTACCTGGCAGATGCTTATGGGAGAAGCACAGCAAAGCCCCTTTAACCCTCCCGTGCCCCAGCGATACCGCCAAGGGCATCAACGCCGCTCAGGTGACCTTGGAGACGGGCGATTTGGCCAGATTAGCACGTGTCCAGCGCACGGTTTGGGACTGTACTCAGGGCTGGCAGAAGGAAGGAGTCGTCTGGGTCAGCAGCCAGACCAAGGCAAGGGAGACTCTTTTTCCAAAGCTCAAGGCTCCGCAGAGGGGTGGCCCTGACCCTGCGTGTTGGTGGGGCAAACCTGCAGGCTCTCGTGCAAACCGGGCTTTAATCTCAAGTTGTTGTGTTCAGGCTGGAGTCTTTACAACTAGTTTTAGAAGCTTAGTCTGTATTAAGAGCTCATTAATATCATCAGAGTAAATGGGCCTATTAAAACATCTTTAAGCAATATCTGAACATAAATCTCCCTAAACTATATTTAATGACTGTACTTAAGATACATTATATGCAAGTCTTAATGAGACATTAGATAGCATTTTGAAGATTAAAATTAGAGAATCCATATAAAGTCTGTCCACTTAATGTAGCCTTAAGCTATACTGATGAAAGCATTACTACCACATTATTACTGCATTAGAACAAATATTTTTAATCATGTCTGATTTATGCATGCTCTTTTTCATATAATTTTCATTTTCACAAAAATATATCTTGAGTTTACAAAAGAGGGCAGGTGAAAGGTTTCAGGTTTTTTGAGTACTCTGGAGGTAAAGAGAATACAGAATTCAGTTAGTACAGGTTACTGAAAGTGCTCTGGGCTCTGAATTACATTTCTTTATATTTGGTCTAATTAGTCATTCCGTACTGTAGGCAGCCAAATATATTTACCTTCCTATTTAACTTCTTTCAAGACTAGACTAGATACAAAGTAGAACTTAACTGAAAATATTTTGAAGACTAGAAAACAGTACAATCTACACAATACTGGCAATGGTAACATGGGCATCTAACTGAATCTGTTCTCCTGGGCCCTCTGGAGAGCTCACACCCCGAGAGCACCCCTGCCCTGCATCCCAAGTCCCACCCTCAGCAGACACAGCTGGTCTGGTCCCCTCAAACCTGCCAGAGAGGCATCAATAAAGTCCTGCTTCTATTCGAGGATTGGTGGGGAAGCGGGGACAGAGCATTGTGATCAGCAATCAGTGTTGCTAGCAGAAAAATATATTTTTTAAAAAAGACATGTGATTCCCCCAGGGCTAAAGGAATTGAACCTTTTAAACAGATCCAAATCCACCTCAAGTCTGTTCAAACAAGGAAGCATTCTCAAGGCCTGTGGGAAGACGGCTATGGGCAAGGGGTGATGACGCACAGAACTAAACAAACTACCTGGATGGAGCAGTTGGGCCACAGAAAGATCTGTTGAGTCTCTCTGCACAAGGGATTTGACTCTACCTGAAACAGAAATGTACATCCCAAGTCTATACAAATCCTGATAAGGTTTCATACGCACAGTGGCCCCTTGAAAACAAGTCAAAGTTTAGATTATATACACAGAAATGCGTTACTGCTTTCTGCACTGTATTTAAAATACTACACACCCAAACAGGATTCTTCTCATGCAACAGAAAAACCTGTCCTCCTTCCCTCTGCTTTTGGGAGGAGTTCTCCCAAAGGAAAGAAACTGGATCTCTCCCTGCATCACGGTAACAGGCCTACAATCCCATTTTGGGATGCGCCTGCTGAGTCGTCTCCCGCTACCAGCTGAACTGTAGAGAGAATGTTATCCGAGAACCTGGACAAGGATAAGCTTAGATTAATGTCACCTGGTAAAATGCACAGCCTGGACTTGGATCTGACACCAGCACAAGATGCTTTGCAAAAACTGACGCTTTGGAAAATGTTAGAGACTAATTATCTTTGAGGCTTTTTAGGCTTTATTTTTTTTTTTGATACTTTATACCAAAGTATAACCACCTTTTATAAACGCTATTCAGTTACGAAAGGCTTCTGGGATTATGTTAATCAAGACAAGTCAACTGGTGACACCTCTCTTAATATCAATAGAATGAGATTATCTAGCCTTTTCTTTCCCCCACTCACAGAAGAAGCAGCAGCACAATTTAAACTCTCTGGTCATTAAAAGAAGACCTCTCTTCTAGCATGTAAAATCTGTAGCAACAAGCCTATTTCCATTTGCTTTCCTCAGATACTCTCTCCCTACAAGGAACTACTGCATAGTACAATTTTGCATTTTTAACTGTATGAATTAGGCATTCTTCATAAATAACAGCTATGTTCTATACACAGGAGCTCCTTTTTATTAGGGACACAGTAATGAACAATGAGCAATATGTTCTATTATTCTTTGTCAAATCACAAAATGCTACATTAGAGTAACTGTGCTGGTCAATGTAATATAGTAGATTAAATTCAACTTCTGTGGAAAAACCACTGTAAAACAGCATGATAAGAAGGCTATAAAAAATTTAATTTTACTCCAAACTCCATCACAAAAAAAATGGTGTGAAAAGTAATTTTGCATAATCAGTACACGCCATCTGGAACAATTAACCGATTTCTATAGAACTATGAGGATCAGTCATATCTGCTTATTAAAGATCAGAAATTATACAAGTAATAAATCCTTGAAAAAACTAAGCGTACTCCCGCCTGTCAACGCTATTTTAACTTCAAATACTGAAGAACGCCTGATAAGGCTGAAAAGAAGAGATTAATATATGCAAATTACATCCAGCATTTAAAATCCCCACAACTGTCTCCGGTTTTCTGTCCCTTATTGCTGCCTTTATGTTTTATTCATACACCAACTCACCTGTCACTTCATAAGCTATAATATTATGGGGGTATTATTAAACAGCATAAAGCCGTGCTTTAATTGGAAAGCTTCATTGCATTTTCCAATTATTTGGAGTAAATTAAAAGCAGATGCACATAGTTTAATAAGGAGTCTAATATCAGTTCCGGGAAATCAAAATTCATTGTCATTACTAGGCCGTGATAGTTTTGCAAACTGTACTCAATTTCAGAGGTTTTCAAAAGAAAATCTGTCTATGCAATCTGTTAATTGTCATTCGGTTAATAACTGTTTAAATATCCAAACTACACAGCAGCTTCCTATTAAAAAAAATTAAACTGTGGGGTTTGTGCAAGCAAACAAATCCTGCGAGCCACTCCCGGGCTGGGCTGGGCTTCTCAGACTTGCGGGTTCCCCAGGAAACAATGGAGGCCAGGAGCCACCCACCCGCGAAGGACCGACGTTCTGTGCTCTGAGCGCTGGGGATCGCAGCGCCATCAGACAGCTCTTGGTGGAAAAGGGCGGAAGCCCTGTTATAAATCGTGCTTCCTGAGGTCTGTGTGCTGCTCAGCAAAAAATTAGCTTCCAAAGTTTTAATTGGTCTGCCTAAAATAAATCCTTTTAATGAGTGAATGAACTGATTCAGGATGCAAACATGGAAAAATCAAGGAGAGCAAACCTCGCAAGCAATTTGTTGTTTTTAAAAAATTGACCCCTAAAGGGCCATCTCTTACTGGTTTGTGACCCGGGAGTGGAGTGTCCCCAGGGCCCTAGCTGGGGCTGCCAGGGTGCCTACAAATGGAGTGAACTGCCAGACAAAGGACTAAGTTTCAAGCCATTATGGATTTAAAGACTGAAATCTTAAAGGTTACTCTTCCTGAGAAACCCTGCTCTAAGCTGCAATAATATCGGAGCTCTGCACCTACAAGCTGCATACATACAGATGCGTGTAGCTAAAGCATTTACAAATGAAAAGTCATGGCAATACTCACACTAGTACACGTAACCTTTTCATTTTTGCACCAAGTGACAGACTTTTTCAAATCCTAGGTGTATAAATTATAATAGGACAAGTAGTAATTGACTTTTAAACTCCACCCCCTGCGAGGGCTACAATTAATCTGTTTTTAGCATAAGAACTGCTGCTCTGCAAAGTTCATAACTTGTAGGCTCTTCTCCCCCAATCCAATTAAAACCTTGGAGACTTTCCAAAAGGTAACAGCACAGGATTTCTTCATCTCCCAGTTCAAAGGGCATAACGGCTTACACCCCAATCATCCCAGGGCAAGCACCCCCCAGACCAGAGAGGACACCAAACACTTGAAGGTGAGAGACCTTGTGGCAACACAACCAGAAACTATGCACAGAGATGGAGATAAAAGCAATTCTTGTGCAGTGATCCAAAAAACAGCATCTCTCTCTTTTTTCCCCCCAAAATTACCTGTTTTAATAAAGTAGACACACTGTGCCAACTGAACCATTTAATTATCTGCATAAATGATGAATCAAAACAATAGTTTGCAAAAATAAATGACTAACCTCTGATTAAAATGTCTGCCCTCATTAAATCCAAATAAAAGATACAATATCTTTTTTAAAAAGGTAGTCTGAAGAAAGGAGCAATCCCTGAGCATTGACAGATAGTCTGGCATCCTTTCTTAAAATGGGAATGTCTCAGAAAGTTGCTTAAACTACTCTCCCAAACCCCAAGAAAGATGGTCTTCAGTGGACGGTGTGTCCCGTGGCTGCAAAGCCAGCCTTTGGCACAGGCCTTAGAGCTCCACTGGCCGCTCTGGAGCATGAGGGAGCCTTCAGGATGTGCCCAGTGGGTGGTGGGACTCTCGACATATCCTGAGACCAAGCCTCGGCTCACAGGTCTGTAAGGACTCTGGGGCAAGGGTCCTGGGATGGGAGGGGCAGGAAAGAAAGAGCCAAAGGACAAAGAAGAAAGGAGTCAAATGTTTCGAGCGCTGAGAACAGGTAATGCTCCTTTCTCAGTCCAGAGCTGATTCAAGGAGAAGGGAAAAGGGAAATCGGAGGCTGATTTAAACGCTGAGAAGTTCTCTTCAAAACTGTTTCACCCACTAACAAACTTGCATCTCAAGCAATTATAGATTTCTGAACTAGGGTGGAGGGTTGGACCCTGACGTGGGCAGGCTCCGACCCGTGAGTCCCCGTCCGGCCCTGCCTTAGTGGACCTAAGCCCCCCTCCTGACTGCATTTTAGGTGGGGTGGGGCTGGGGTCCTGCTTCAGGGGGAAATAAGACCCATGCTCCCTGGAATGCCAGGATCTATGACAGTCATGTGAGCTACCATTTCTGGGGGGCCCGCTCAGTACAAGGCACTTCACATACATTATCCCTAATCCCCAAGTTTTAGAAGAGGAAATGACTGAAGAGTTAGTAAACTGTCCAAAGTCGTGCAGCCGGGGAGAGTGGATACAAAGGGTGGGTCTCAAGAATCAGTCCAACAATGAGGATCTCAGTAGCTCCCGCAGGCTGGGCTGCCTGGGTGTGAGACCTGTGGTCCTAACCTCCCGGGACAGACCGTGGACTCCAGCGGAGAACTGAGCACAGAACGAGACGTTACAACCAAGAACAGGTCACCCTTCTCAGAACTGGCAAAACCAATCAGACGGCAAAGTTTACAAGCAGCATCAACAGCCAATAGGCTTCTGGACACAGAAGGCGCCCACGCTGGGCCTATGGGAGGCCCAACCACCTTTGGCCGGAAGAAGGGTGAGAGGCGGCTGTGTAATTCACAAGCCAAGGGACCCTCTGACAGGAGTGTCAGTGGCATTCTGTTAGCCCAGGGCATATTTAAGGTAAACACAGGAGGCAATGGAACAGAAAGATGGGTGCGTTTATTGCCTCCAGGTAGCAAGCGATTAAGTACTTCTAAGCGTGTCACCAGGAGCGATGCTTAGGGCCGACGAGGCAAGCTTTGCTCTCTCATTCAAAATTATGGATGTCGCCTCGCCAGTGGATCATCAGATCGTTCACGCTATAAAACAAGCCAGGCGCGAGAAACCGCGCGCTAACAAAGGATCTCAACCTTGGCTGAGAGCTCTGCATCACTCATTGTCTCGGAGACAATCGAAAGACAAATCTGAGGACTGAGGGCCCCGCGTTCTCTGGGACATGTGATAAATACACCCCATCCCAACTCCAGGCTGGAGCAATGAAGTCTGTTCTTTAAACATAAACAGGTTAAGACCGTCACTGGCCATTTATAAACAGATGGGGAAAAAAAAGTACTGGGTATTCAGGACACGGACGCCAAACGCACAACAACAGATGGATGCAGGTATTCCGTCCACGGGAAAAGTGGCTTCGTTGCTACAGAACAGATCAGAACTCTTTGGTCCTGAGGCCAGCAGTTAAATGCACCCATCCTGACATCCTGTGTGGGGGACAGAGAAAACTTCCCGTCTCATCATGGGATCCTGTGTAGCCGTCCAGCCGCTCCCCGAGTTCTACCAACTCTCCCATCATTACTAAGTCATCAGGAGTCTACAGACGCCCACCTGGCAGCTGATCCCCGAGGACTACTGAGGTAGGTCAGCCAGGCTGGAGCCTGGAAGCAGGGACACACAGACGGCAGCAGAACTCAGGCAGCGGAGCCGGCAGGAGGGGACCTGGGACCAGGAGCACACGGGGTTGCACAGGGTCTGGTACAGCTCAGTCACCTCGGTAGAGGCTGGCACTTTAGGAAGCCCAACCTAGAGGGTGAAGCTTCAGAGCAGGTGGCACTACGGTGACTGTCAGTTCATGTAGGAGCCCTGCTGTGTGCAGGGTTCAGAGAGCTGGAGTCGGGGGAGATGCCTACAGTTCAGTCCCAAGACGTGAGAAGGTGTGTCTGGGCTGGCCACTGTCACCTCAGGGCTGAGGGAAGACCACGGCAAGGGGACACCCAGGTGCCCAGAGCTCCCCCCAACCCCAGACAGAGGTTTCCAACAGCAGGACCAGCGGCAGCCTTGCCTGCTAATGGCGGGGAGGTTCCTTGAAGCATCCGGAGTGTTGCCCTTGCTGGTCTGGAAAGGATCTGAGACGTGGCGGAGGGAGGAGCTGTGGGATAATTACAATCATAAGGGCACCCCTGCAGCACCTCCTATGTGCCAGGCTCGGTTCCAATCCTCACTGCAAACCACTGCTGTTCCCATCTGACAGACGAGGAAACTGAGGCCCAGAAAGGTGAAGGCCCTTGCCTAAGGCCACTCAGCTTTACGAGAGGGGCTGTGTGCTCAGCTCTGCACTGTTCTGCCCAGCAGGACCCACACTTACCCCTGGAGGCGACCTGAGGGTGCGGGGGTCAGGGAGGGCATCTTCAGTCAAGCATGAAGGCCTCACTCTGACGAGGTCCCAGAGACGATGGTCCAGGGGCCACCTGAGGTTAAACTACACTGAGACCTAATAAGCCGATGAGTCCTCGTGTGAGCCACTCTAGTGTGTGTCCTTCCAGCGTCGCTTGACACAGGGAGGGACAGGGTCCCCAGCTAGGAGGAATTGTCCCCAGGGTAGTGGCGGAGAGCTGAGGGGCTGGTTGGGCTTGAATGTCAGCCCTTCCACTGACTTGCACTGCTAACTATGGGTAAATCACTCTCAAACCTCAGTTTCTCCACCTGCACAATATTTATTATTATTATTGTCATATTAATGTATAGAATCTGCCTGCAATGCAGGAGACCTGGCTTTGATCCCTGGGTTGGGAAGGTCCCTTGGAGAAGGGAAAGGCTACCCACTCCAGTATTCTGGCCTGGAGAATTCCATGGACTGTACTCAGTCAGACACAACCGAGTGGCTTGACTTTCATTATTATTACAGGGATTCATTCTCTAAGGCTTTGAACAAGGCTTGAACATGGGGACTCAGCAACACTGGAAGCTCTATCTGTAAAACAGAGATCACAGCAGTAACAGTACAAACCCCGAGAGGTTTTCTGTAAGGTTATTGATAAGGATTTGCTGGGATTAAATAACAAAATGCATGGAAAGGGCTTACAACAGAGTTTTGTACATGGTAAGTCTAAAGGAAGGTTAGATTTATTAAAATAAATTAGAGTGATCCATTTTAATAAAAGCAAAAACAACTTCAGCTCCCAAAATGTGCTTAAAGAAGTTACCTTAATTATATCATTTTTTCCCTCTCAGCTGATAGTCTGTTACTGCAAGACAGAGACACAGGTATAAAGAGAAACAAAAGGCTAGTTTGATACAAGCTGCTCCTAGGCAGGAGTGTTTGGTAACCCCGATGACTTCACTCACCCCAGAGAAAACCTCTGAAGAAGTGCTAAGAGCAGATGAAGAGCTGAGATTGAGCGTCTTCTATTTGTTTTCAGCATTTCTCTGGCTGCGTGCTAAGTCGCTTCAGTCGTGTCCGACTCTTAGTGACCCTATGGACCACAGGCTCCTCTGTCCATGGGATTCTCCAGGCGAGAATACTGGAGTGGGTTGCTATTTCCTTCTCCAGGGGATCTTCCTGACCCATGGATGGAACCTGGGTCTCTTGCATTTTCCTGCTTGGGTGGGAGGGTTCTTTACCACTAGCGCCACCTGGGTAGCCCTTTCTCTGGCTAGGCCTTCAGAAAGGACCACAGTCATGCTGCCTGCCAGGAAGGGAACTATGATGGGAAATGGAGACATATTTCTGCTTAAAGACTAGACAAAGAAGATACACATGCAGAGAGAAAGTGTCAGAGAGATGGTTTTTCTCTGTCCACGTGTGGGACCTTTATGGTCAAGACAGCGTTTGGATGGCATTTCTCTGAAGTGTGGAGGCAGTAAGTGTGCATTTGCTGGTAACGTCTCGGGTATCCCAATGTGAAAACCACACAAGCTCCTTCCCACACGGCCCCAGCCCCTGGAGGTGTTATCACTGCTCCCCTAGATGCCAGACAATGGCAGACACAGAGGATGCTTCCAAAAAAACATGAGCTGAACTATTGCTACAATTGAATGATTAACATTATTGCAATTACTGATGTTGAGAGACGGGGGCATCAGGTCCAGAAAGGCTTGGTGCTGTGCCTGACATCACTGGGCAGGTCCGTGGCAGAAACTTCGCTGCACCTACCCTTCTGGCTCCTGCCCAGAATCTTCCCACCACCTCTCAGCTGCCTCACTCAAGGATTTAAGAGGGAGGGGGACGTGGCCCATTAAACCAACGCCGCCTACTCTCTGCCACACGTGAAAGAAAAATAGGGAGAATGAAGGCACAGCAGGGGGTGGCCATCTTTTAAGAACACTCAAGTATCCGTCACCTCATTATATTTTTATTTTTCACCATGACGAAACTGGAAAAAGTCTTAACTTTCTCCTGCCGGGGGAGCACAGGAAGAGCAGAAATGAAAACCTGGAGACGAAAGCAGCACACCCAACCCCCCGCTGCAAGCACTTTTCCTCCGAAAAACCAAAGGCGTGTTGCAAGATTTTATGGAGGTCGCCGGCTCACTCTGCCAAGCGCGTCTTCCCTTCCTGCCCCCACACCAGCATCCCGTCACTTTCCCGAGAAAGGGCTTGTGGGCCGCTGGCCACGCAAAACAGCCCACGTCTAAGTGACAACGTGTGACAGGACGTCTCCTTTCTGGGTGGTGCCCAGCGGAGCTGCGCCAGAGCTTTTACTGCAAGTTTCTCTGGCCCCAGGAAGACGTCTTCCCTGAGCACTCAGAGCACGCCGACTGCTGAGAAGAAATCTTACGC
>NW_011494765.1:3694608-3708328 GCF_000754665.1 Bison bison bison | reverse complement strand
ATCATACAACGGAGCGCAGGACTGAGAAGATGAGCCAGTGTGCCCTGGGTGATAATTCTCAACAAAACTCTGGGCTCCGGCAGGGGAGGTGCTTCCCGATTTATGAAATACTCTCACAAGTCCTGGACCCTCGTAACAAGAAGGCAACAGGCGGTTACTGCATTGTCTCGAGAGTGAGAGTGTTAGTCACTCAGTCATGTCTGGCTCTTTGCGACCCCATGGACTGTAACTGTCAGGCTCCTCTGTCCATGGGGATTCTCCAGGCAAGAATACTGGAGTGGGCTGCCATTCCCTTCTCCAGGGGAAGCTTCCTGACCTAGAGCTTGAACCCAGGTCTCCCACATTGCGGGCAGATTCTTCACCATCTGAGCCACCAGGGAGGGGTGAATAACTAGCATCGAGCGACTTGCCCAGGGCCACGTAACACAGGGCCCTTGCACAGCTCTACCTGGGAACCATTTGTGTGGGTTATTCAGCACACCACCTGTGCGGCCATTCACGGCAGCTCTGTGCGATGGCTGCATGCGCTTCTGACCCCAAATGCCCTGTCAGTCACATGCTGAACCTTCCTGCTGCCCTGGAAGTGGGAACACGGGGCCTGGCACACGGCAGCGCTGTCTGCTGAATGAAGAGAGAAGTGAACAGTCGTTCTTCTCTCTCTGCCTTTAATAACATCCTCAATGACTCAAAAAGGAGTGAAGACAGCCTCCGTCCTCTCTTCTAAACACAGCCTCTGCTGTCTCAGCGTGCTCACAGGTGAAATGGCTCCAACACAAAACCGAGGGGGAGGAAACCAGCACCCCAACTGGGAGGGAATGAGACAAGCCTCGTGGCAGAGGCAGTGTGGGAGCAGGACTTCAGGGATGGGTCAGCAGAGGAGACGCTGGGGCCATCAGGCCACAGGACCGGCAGGGACAGGTGCACAGAAAGACACAATGGAGAGAGGACACCGGGAGCTACCTGGGCTGGGGGGCCTGGAGAAGAGACACCGCACAGGGAGAGACTGGCCATCGACAGCCCCCACTCTCGGCAAGTGAGGTACGCATAAACGCAGTCGGCAGTGGGCTGGGGCTGGCGCGAACGTGCTCTGAAGAGGTGTGCTTTGGGGACGTCAGTCTGCCACCTGGGCAACTGGACTGGGGACTGATAAGCCAGGTCAAGGAAGTTTGAGTACCAACAAGGTACCTGCCAGGCCCGAGCCCAGCTGGCCCCGGAGGCGGGGACACAGAGCACAGAGGACCACGCCCGATGCTCGGGTCCAGAAGATGGGCCGGGGGAACTGGACGAGGCTCTGGCCCTCATCTGTCAGAAGGGTGACCCAGAGCCCAGCCCAGGGGTTTCGGGGTCTCTCTCTGCAAAATCCTAGCAGAGGCGACTGCAGAGCGGAGCCCCTCCAGGAGGCAAGAGCTCCCCAAGCGCCCTGCGTGTCTGCCCGCACACGCTGTTCATTAACTCCGGTGACACGGCAACCACGGTTGGGTGTATGAAGGCACGTCCAATTAGCCGGGCCTACATGAATATTTGCACTCTTAAATCTTTTGCATTTCGAAAGGGTTAAAGCTTATTATTAGCATATAATTTACAGTCCTTTCTCCCAGGAAAGGAATAATGCACAGTAAATGCCACATTCATTTTAATAATACATGTTACAGTCTGTGCCCAACATCTGCACAAAGGTAAAGGAGACAGATTTTTTTGACGTGTCCCACTCTGCCATCTAAACACAGGCTTTTTGTTTCTTAAGTGACGGAAGGTTTAATCAAGAAAGCAGGCAATTCATCAATCGCAACAAGGCGGCGTGTGAGCGCCTGACAGCACACACATGGTTGTGTACAGAGCAAACCTGGCCACCTGTCACCCGCACCTTTGCATCAGGATGTACAGATCTACTACTCAAGCAAGTCCCCACCCGCGCCCGCTCAGTTCTGCCTGCTCTTCTCCTCGTTTCCTTTGTGCTCGGTTTTGTTGTCAGGGCAGGAAGAGATGGATAGACAAGGGACGCCATGTTAGAGGGGATGATAAAAATTTATATGCCTTTAAAATGACTTATTTCCTTCTTGATTCGAGCACCATTATTATAAATATATATATTTTTTCACTCCACTGAGGAATCTTCCCCATATGCTATCATCTGGCACCCGTCAAACCCACGTTCCTCCCTTGGTTCCCTGCCTCTCCTCCCTCCAGCTCACCCCCCACCACTCCGAGCAGTCCTAGGTGAGTCTGAAATCCTCAGTGGAGGATACATGAAAAGAGGTGGGCGGGGGGTGGGGGGAGGTCTGAAGTTCAAGGCCACAGAAGCCGCAAGAACATGTCCATTAATTCACAGGCCACAGAGGTAACTGTGAATGCAGAGGCTGACTAACGTTTACTCTGGGGCTCCCGCTGGAAGCTAGCAGCCCTTCCCCAGCTTTGAGGTTGTGAACCCACCCGCAGGCTGGCACTCACCCACACATGTGACACCCACACAAAACACAGGCAAACTCTGCAGCATAAACATGGCACGTGGACGGCTGTCAGTCAGAACACCTCACACAAAAAAGAAGGGCATTTCTCATTTCTCACATGCCCGACTGTTTTAGTCTTTTGGTCGTTTTCCCACCTGGCATTGCTTTATGGTCATTAAAGTATCAAGTTTGTTTCTGACTTTCCTGGAGAGATTTTCTTCTCCTAATTGAAAGACAGAAATAACGCAATCACTAAAAATGAAAGGAAAATACATTCGTAATTGTTTGGTATGCTATAGACAAGTTTCTAAAGGATCACACTGTAAAACACACAGATTCGTTTTCTTTTCATAATAAGATGAAGAGCCGGTGGCAGAAATTTTATCCAGTTGGATGAAATATATAAATCATGAATTTCATAATACTGATAATTAAATGTCCATCTTCCAATTTAAATGAGGACTAGATTAAAACTGCATGGAGAAGGCTGATATTCAGAAATCATTAATTATTTTTAATTGCTTTGCGCTTTCCTGGTCTGATGTCAGCGTCACACAGCTGGTACGGGTTCTGTGTTTCAGATAAAATCCCCCTTCTCTCTGAATGAGGGTCATGGCTACACTGCCTGCTGATGGACTCGGGCTTGTCCATGCTCACATGCTTCCTGATGTCAAACATCTTGAAAACGGACTGGTTTTTAAGAGGGAACAGCTGTGGAGGGCAATAAGCTGGCTTTTCCACAATCAAAAAGAAAACCAAAAAGGGGAAAAAAAAAACCCAAAACCTGAAAAACCCAGAAGAGCTCAAGACAGGGTGACTGCACCCCCAGTTGGCCAGGTCGGCTCCGGGTTCCCTGGCTCTGTCTGGGGCAGCTCCACGCCCCTTTCACTCTCAAAAGTGACGACGTGGAAAATACATTAAGTGGTCAGCCTGGTACTGAAGGACAGATGAAGACATCAGGCACTAAAAGGTGCTCCCCGCACCGTGTGGCCTCCATGCATGTCTGCGTGTGGCTCACCCTCAAACCGGGCTGTTTGAGAGTTTTGGCTTTATTACGTGCTGGTTTTAATGTGCACCTGCTTTATTTTACTATTTTACACAACTATGTTGATTTTTTCAAAAGCAAGAAAACTAAGTTCTTTGGGAAAAAATTCTTCACGTGGAGCTATGAATCCGTTTGTAACCACCACAAAAACAAAAGAACGTTACCGTGTCGCTTCCCTGTTCATGAAGTAAAACCTGCCATGAGACTGATGGGACGTTCCTAGGTTGGAAAAAGCAATTCTGGGGTCTCTGAATTGCGCTACTCGTTACAGGGACCCTCGGCACAGGAAACCCTCAAGGTGGACAGGACATCAGGGAGCTCCTCTTTCCTGATGTCCCCCAGGTCTCCAGCCCCTGGTCTGATGCCCAGCACAAGGACATTTCTTAAGAAACATCTCACTCGGGCTTCCCTGGTGGTCCAGTGGTTAAGAACTCACCTGCCAATGCAGGGGACACCGGTTCGACCCCTGGTCGGGGACGATCCCACATGCCTCGGAGCCCCTGGGCACTTGCGCCACAGTGACTGAAGCCTGTGTGCCCTAGAGCCCCTCCTCCGCAACAAGAGAAGCCACTGCAATGAGAAGCATGTGCATGGCAACTACAGCAGCCCCCACTCAGCTAGAGAAAGCCCGTGTGCAGCAATGACGACTCAGCGCAGTAAAAAAAAAATCACTGCATTCAACTTCCAAACATTTAGGGTTTCCAACATGAGTCGGTCACACTCTATCGTTATCAAGCTCACTGAAAAGCGGCTCTTCTGTTGTTTCCAGCACCTTACAGGGCCCTCTCTATGCGGAAGAATTCATAAAAGGAATAGTTACATTCTTCCCGAACAACTGGCTTGTTTCTATGTTGTGTATAAAAAGATTTGACTCTGGACCAAACCTGGAATCTCCCCTTCATGCAAACCTCACCCAAGGCTGCACCCTCCTCTGCTATCCTGTATTTTCATCCACTCCTGCTCTGCCCCTTCCATTTTCACTTCGCTACATGTGTTTTCAGAGCTACCTTAAATCTGGAATAAGTGGAAGAGAAATGAATAAGTGCTCAGACATCTAAACATCAAAAAAAAAAAAAAAAATAAGAAAAAAAAAAAAAAGGGAGGACACCACCACCTGGGACCAAAATAGAAGACTTTGAGGAGCAAGAAGACATTCTTTAAAAGAAAACTAACAGTCACTAGAAGTTCTGACAAGGAAACTTAGGAGCTGGGGCTCTGGGACAGAATCTAGAGAAATCAACACGGCCTTGAAGAGTCCCCCCGGGGGACAACACCTTAAGGGCATCTAACCAAGGGAGACACAGCAGTGAGAACACGACCGGGAAAGCATGCGCCTGCCAGCTGCCATGGATCACAAGTGAGACCAGTTTAAAAAGTGGTTTGCCGACCCTAATATATGCAGGTTACAGAGTGGGCCACACCAGGCACCCACCGTTTTACTTCATCTCCTCTTTCAAGGAAAACCACCCTCAAACCTTAGAGAGTGAATACCATGGAGATGGGGGATTTGAGGGGCAAGAAAGGTGAGGTGGCAGCAGGTGCGTCCAGGTGCTTTCGGGCTCAGCTGGGGACTGGAGGGCCAGCAGACGCAGAGGATGGTCAGTGATCTCTGAGGAACATCAGTGGACAGGAGGGTCCAGGGGACGGGACAACAGAGGACAATCACGTCCACAAAAAGGGACAAGAAGCAGCTATTGATCTGTGGTCTGGAAGTGATTTCCGTTAGAATTCGAAAGCACAGTATGAGTCTGTGAGAGTGTTAGTTGCTCAGTCGTGTCCGACTCTGCGACCCCATGGACTGTAGCCCACCAGGCTCCTCTGTGCACGGGATTCTCCAGGCAAGAAAACTGGAGTGCATCACCATTCTCTTCTCCACGGGATCTTCCTGACCCAAGGATCGAACCCAGGCTCTCCTGAATTGCAGGCAGATTCTTTACCATCTGAGCCACGGGGAAGTCCTTGTGAAGCACTCAGACGGAGGCTTGTGAGCCCTCAGAAAAGACGGTGGCCACTTGGGAAGCTTCCCAAGAGTGTGCTGAATTAACCCCAAGCCGGTATTTTTTATTATGGGAATAACACGTGCTATCATAGAAAAGTGAGACACTGCAAAGAAACAAAAAGAAGAGCTGGAAAACCCAGTGAAAACCACTGTGAATGTCTTGTGTGTGTACGTTTCCAGGTCTGTGGATATATCCTTTAAAATGAGATCACACTGCACACTCCAGTTGTCACTTAGCACTATTCATGCACACCTTTTTATCTAAATAAAAAATCTGTTTGATGCTTGAGAAGTTAAGGCCACTGTATGGAGGTTTCATAATTTAACCGACTTGCCTTTGTTTTAGACATTTAGGATATCCACCCCCCACACCTCTTTTTTTGAGTTATTACATTTAAAAAGCAGCAGTGCTCGCCCTTGCGGATAAGTCTTTTTTTTTTGCACATCTGTAAGCATTTTCCAGAGGAAATTCCTGGAAGAGGAAGTGTGAGGATCAAAGTTGTGCTTCATGGCCATTCTGATGAGGGTAATAGCTGGCAGAGAAGGGAGTAAGCATCTCAGGATTTTGGCACAGAGGCTTAGAAGTTCCTCACCCCAATTCTGTGGGCAGGAGAGAGCTACCCACAGGCTGGATGGTGGAGAATAGTTGGCACGCATCACTGATGGGATGCGTGGTATCCCAAATGGCTGGGCGGATATGAATGCACAGCAAGACAGCACAGCTGAACAACACAGAGGACCTTGCGGAGATGGGCTGGGCTGCTCAGAGGTGGTGGCCCCAGCTGCTGGAGGGCTCAAATAGCATTTAGAATGATCGCCTCCCTGAGATGTCATAAAGGGTATTCCTGGGCAAGGTAGACATGGGCTAAAAGCTTTTCTTCCTCCCTCCCTTCCTCCCACAACTGTTTCAGGAGCACCTCTGTGTGCTGGGGACAGAGCTACACGTGGTCCGTACCAGATTCCCCAGCAGTGTCACTCCCTTTGCAGGCAGGACACAGATGAATTGTCTCAGTGAAAGTACAGAGGGGAGATCCTAACAGGTACGCCCTTGGGAAAATATGCAAAAGTAAATATCACTTTAATAACCATATGTACAAATGAAATGTGGGCTGCTTTTCAAATTTCTTATTACCTTGTTTGGAAATCTACTTATCTTAGGAAGGGACTGCAAATGAAGGGAGCGGTAATCAAGTGTTTTCAGGAATGAACCAGAGCAGACCAGGAGTTTGTACCAAAGGCTCAGGGCCTGAGGTCTGCAGTAAATGTGTGCAGGGCTGGTTTAGAAGGAGAACAGTGTGGTGGCTCAATCCATTACCAGCAGAGCACCAGCCATTATGGCAGCAGGCACGGGGCCCGGGCTGGGCCTGCGGCACCCGCTGCCTTGACTGTTTCTGGAATAAACCTTTGAAACCTTAACTTCGCAACACCAAACTGAGACGTGCCATTCGGTGCCAAGCACCGTTGGAACGGGGGGGACGGCGGGGAGGGTGTCTCTGCTTCCCTCTAGCCAGATCGGCTTGCAGGCAGGCTGCTGGTGGGCGGGCAGGCTTCCCAGCTGCACCATGGTTGCCCAGTGCTGAGCTTGCAGGCCTTACGGAGCCAGCGGGCCCTGCAGGGCACGCCTGGCAGCCTCACAATGAAGCAGTCCTGGACCCTGGCAGAGCAATTTGGGGCCTGCAGCCGCCGAGGAGGCCTGAGCTGCCTGCTGTTGTGGGCTGCGGCCTCAACTACCTCTGTTTGGAAGATAAAATCCAATTGACTGCCACTTACATAAATGTAACAGGAAGTTCCTGAATGGCTTCCCCTGTGTCTTGAGGCTGTTACCTTGGTACTGCTAAACTAACAGCTGAAATGAACCCAGACAACACCTCATCAAAGCTGCGGGGCGAGGAAGCAGTGGTCCAGGGGCAGACAGGAACATTCCTGCCAAACCAGAGGAGATTTCACTTCGTGGGCCCTTCTCTGCAGAAATGTCAACAGCTGGGAAAGCCATCAGAGAACCCAGGTGAGGTGGGGGCAGCTGGACCCTGTGGCTGGAAAAAGATTTGCAAGCTGGAGGGGGGAAAAAGGCATCTGCTTTGGTTGAGCTGCCTGTATGTGCATTCAGAGCGGGATTTCACCCCGCTGGATTTCACAGGCCTGTTGTGCACCACTCTGCCACTAAGCATCTGGGGAAATATCCAGCTTTTCTACAAAATAGGTCATCTTTCCACATTTGTTATGCTCCTTGTCGACTCTGCTGAAATAGCCAGAGCACAGAAGAAATTCTCCCTGGAGACGCTGCTCTCAGACAACATGCGCCCGCTCCCCTTGGGGACTCGGCTCCTGGCATGGGGCTAGGACGAGGGCTGTGGGGACCTCCCTGTCGCTCCCCTTTCCCGGCAGGAGTGCCACCCAGAAATGGAACAACTGGCCTTTGCTTATCCTTCCAAACCTATTAGGGAGCGATCATAACAAAGAAAAACGAATACTGACACGAATTATACCATTGTTCTATTTCATCTGTTTAGTACCCTGAAGTTGCAATTTTTAGAAAAAAAGATTACCTTTCAAATAACCGGTTCATTATGGTACATGAATGAATGCCATGTTCCCGTGTTCAAAACGTCACTCACCATTAGGGGTGCGTGCTGGTAAGTGGCACCGATGTGCCATTTCCCCTTGATACACCAAGGCCTCCGACTGGAGGCCCCTGTATAATCGGAGTCAAGTTCGTGGGTTTCCTCAACTCTTAGCAACTCCCCTGCACTGCCCGCCACCTAATGAATCTCAATTCCGTAATAAGGCTTTGTAAGTTTTTCCCTCTCTGGGTAAGGTGAAAAAGAAAACTGTGATGAAGTTCCTGCCAAGGTAACACTATCCATTTCAAGGCCGAGTTCAGAAATCACAGACTCAGATGATGGGGGTTGGGGGGAGCGGGAGGGAGGCCCCCTGTGTACCCTCTGGTCGCAAACCCAGTCTTGAGAAACAAGAGGCGAGGACAGATGTGGACAGGAGGGCAGGCGGCACCGGGCCTCGGATCTGCGCAGTCCCCGGTCCCTGCGGGGAACTCGGCTTGGACCTGGCAGGTGAACAATGTGGTCACTATTCTCCGAAACCTCCCTTCAAGCTTGCAAAACCCACACGCTGTTTTTCATCATTAGTTTCAAAACATGCTGAGGTTCTGGCCCTTCACTAAGTGCTGCGGTGACACAGAGGAAAGGGGAGGCCTGGACCCTGTGGGGAGCAGGCCCCTTGCAGGGGAAGAAAGAGCAACGAGATGCACAGGTGCCGTTAGAAGTGAGACGCGCAGAGGGAGGTGGTGCCCGGGACACAGGCATGCTCGCTGGCCCTTGGCGGTGGCCCACCTACCTGAGATGGCATAGAGATTGGAGTGCTGGTATTCATAGTCAGCCCGAGTGCTGTTCCTGCCTCGGAAGGTAGCGGGGAGCGTGAGAGAGATGTGCCTGAGGAAGACAGAGGAGAGAAAAGGAGGTTACAGGGAGCATGGAGCAGTCCCCAAGGCTCAGAAAGCGCAGGTGCCGCCATAAGCCCACAGCGCAGCAGGCCTCCATCTACCCAAGCAGCTCGAGTTCCCCAAGGAATTGAGAAGTTTCTGGACATCAGCAGCTACCTTTTCTATACACAGAAGGACATCCAAGAGGAAGAAAGCGTTTCCCAAGCCTTACATGATGTCCCAGGTGCCTGGAGGAGGCAGGTGACTTAACCCTGATCTCTGCTTACTGGGCAAAGCACACCAAGGGGACCAGGATGCTCAGCTCCGAACACAAGCCTCGGTTTGTCCCGTCATCTTGGTCCCATTACCCACCCAGTGGCTTCCACGCCTGTCCCAGGAAGCACTTGGTGAAGGAAGATGTTAGGGGTTATTACCAGGTGAGCCCAGGAAATGAGGCCCACTGAGAATCAGAATGGCATGTTCCTCTGAATTCTGTGAGCGGCACACGTCCGCCTCAGGTGGCAGCACACAGTAGATGCTCAGAAAGCACCTTCCATTGACCCAGTGTGTCTTTTATGGCACAGGTGTTGGCCATTAAGGCTCAACGCCCAGAGTGTAAGTGCATCCTCGTTCAAAGCATATAATCCATTTGGTGTGGTTATCAGCTGCCTTTTAGTGAATGCTGAGAAGAAAAGATGATGATAATAGGAAAGACATTTAAAACCCAACAGGTCTGGGGAGCACAGTCACCCCTTCGTGGTACGACTGGGGCTGGTTTGAAGTCGCTCAGCAGCCTGAGCTCCAGTCACATAGTCATTCCCAAAATGGGAGAGGCTGGGATGGAGGGTACTGATCACGTAAAGGAAGCTGACGTTCTGCACGCTGCCCTTTTCATACAACAAACATGTAATCTTCTAGAACGGCTCTGGGAGGGAGGTGGGGCCTGTTCTCACGGGGCCAGGAGGAGCAGAGGCCCTCCCAGGGTCAAGATGAAAGCCGAGGGCTCTAAGTGAGGTGGCTGAGCTGTGGGGTGAGCCCTGAAGGTGAACACCGGTGCCGTCCGTCCGGCCGCTCAAGCAGGCGGTGGGGCCTTGCTGGGCACGGGGGGACCGGTGACACTTCACGTGAGAGGAGTATCCACAGGGCGCTGGGATGCATGTGCTGTGAACTTGCACTGCTGGCTCCTTCCTGATGAAAGGGTGACACCGAGGCGAGCTCTTTCCACAAGGAGCTCTAGGCTACAGGGGACAGAAGGGCTGGAACAAACTGGGGTGCACCAGGAGATGTGCTCCAAGGAGGATAAAATCTGTGCACTCAGCATGAAGGCGGGGGTGCAGGGCTTACAGTGGCAGCCCCTCCGAGCTGGATGTGGGTTACAGGAGGGGACAGGACCTACGTACGGGCAGTCAGGGAGCCACTCTGCCGCAGGGCTAGAGTGGGAAACAAAGCCACAGCCAGACAGGAAAGGATGCCAGAAGCCACACTATGGGCTTTGGGATCTATCCGCTTGGATGAAGGTTCTTGAACTCTGTTCTGCTCGTCAGAGTGCAGAGGCAGTGCTCTAGGCACCTGGGAGCTCGCTAACAACACAGACTCAGCTCCCCGACCTGGGGAGTCTGTTCAGAGGCCTGGGGGGGTGCACCCTAGAAATCCCTGGAACCAGGCGAGCAGTGACTCTGAGGATGGGCTGGTTTGGGAACCCTGGCAGGGGGAGGAGAGCTTCAGAGGGTGGAAGCAGGTGATCGATGCCTCCGACCGCAGCACTCAGTCAGTGGAGCTGAGCAAACAGAAGAATAAATTACTGACTGTGGTTGTGGTTGAGCAGAGCTAAAACAATGACAGGCGGCCCTGTAGAGAAGGTCGGCTGGCCCTGAGTGGGGGCCTCGGGGTCAGCAGATCCCTGGGTTCTCTTCTGGCTCTGCATACCGGCCCTGCAAGGCAGGAACCCAGCCTGGTGTAGAGTGAAAATGTGGGCACCTGTGTCGAATATCTTTAAGCATTTCAAGAGGGCGACAGCAGAGCCTTGAACCCAGTGTGGGGCCCTCCAGAACGGGGGCCTGTGCCATGCGCTGGCCACACACTCGTGCAGCTGGTGTGCCCCACGTGCTGGCGCTGCACTCACTGTGCCCTGAGGGCTTTTCCAGGAGCTGGGGAAGAACTGAGCTTCAGCACTGCCATGCCCTGAGACCACTGAGCCCTGAAAGCCCTAAGAAGGTACGCCACACCTAAGGACGCACCACACTGCTGGCATGGTGTGGCAGCGCTCCAGGGCCCTTGCAGAGGAGGCAGGGTGTTGGTGGAACCTCAGATGACAGGCCAACCCGGGTGACAGCACAGGGGGGTCTCTTCCTTGGCTGAGAAGACAGAGCCAGACCAGCTAGATGGCCATCAGAGATGGCCAAGGGAGCCCTGGTCCAGTCAACCCAGACCTGGGGAGGGGGGACTCAGGGTGGCAGGACAGGCAGGGTCCTGCTTTTGCAGAGCTCCCCTACTGCAGATGGTGACTGCAGCCATGAAATGAAAAGACGCTTACTCCTTGGAATGAAAGTTATGACCAACCTAGACAGCATATTAAAAAGCAGAGACATTACTTTGCCAACAAAGGTCTGTCTAGTCAAGGCTATGGTTTTTCAGCAGTCATGTATGGATGTGAGAGTTGGACTATAAAGAAAGCTGAGTGCCAAAGAATTGATGCTTCTGAACTGTGGTGTTGGAGAAGACTCTTGAGAGTCCCTTGGATTGCAAGGAGATCCAACCAGTTCATCCTAAAGGAAATCAGTCCTGAATACTCATTGGGAGGGGTGATGTTGAAGCTGAAACTCCAATGCTTCAGCCACCTGATGTGAAGAGCTGACTCATTTGAAAAGACCACAATGCTGGGAAAGATTGAAGGCAGGAGGAGAAGGGGACGACAGAGGATGAGATGGTTGGATGGCATCACCGACTCAATGGAGTCGGTGGAGTTTGCGTAAACTCTGGGAGGTGGTGATGGACATGGAGGCCTGGTGTGCTGCAGTCCAGGGGGTCACAAAGAGTCAGACGTAACTGAACTGAACTGAACCCTGTAGCAGGGGTCAGGGACACGCCACCAGGTTACAGGAGCCATGGCTGACGCGGGGCAAGTGGGAAGACTCTCCACGCTCCCCCAGGAAGTGCTGTTCCCCCTGGGAGCTGGGGATGGGGGGCAAGGAGGGGCTCTGGGGTAACTCCTAAGTAGCAGGAGGTCTGGCTGAGGAGAGGGGCTTGGAAGGAGGTGGGGGTGGCTAGGGCCTGAAGCCGGCTGAAGAGAGCGCTTTGGGGTCACTGCATGCAGGGCCCTGCACAAGTTCTGACTTTACCCTGAAGAGTTTTAAGCTGAGAAGGGATAAGCTCCAATTAATAACTTTAGAAGATTACCTCCCTATGGGAAAGTGAGGGGGAAAAATTGAGATGTACTGTAGATGGGAAGAGAGCAGCCAATTTTTATGAGGGTTTTCATGGAACTGCAAGCAGTTATGCAGCACCTACTATGTGCAGACTCAATGCTTCCCACCCAAATCTCCTGCTGTGATCCTCTAAACAGACAGTTTCAGGGGGATTCTATGGCCCACAGAACTTAAGAAGTGTAGATCAGAGAATCAAGCTGCCTGGCTCTACAGCTGCCCCATCCACAAGGACTTCTCCGTCCAAGCTTGCCTGCCTTTTGAGGGCATCAGATTTTGCCTGGCTGACCCCATCCTGCAGACTGCAACCCCCTTCCCTCTGCCCCCACCCTGGGACCTGGTTCTCTTTCCCCCTCGCAGATGGCCCTTCCTGGCTCCTCTTCCACTTTGCGGGGCCTGCTGTTGGCAAGGGTTTGGTTTAGCTCTCTTCTCACTCCACGCACTTTCCCTGGGCAGCCTAACCGGCACCTGTGCCCTGGTCTGAGCCGTCCTCACACACCAGCCACCTCTCCAGACACTCCTGTCACTCCTGTCTCCACCAGAAAGCGAGAAAGTTGTGATTCTCTGGGTCTGCCTCGGCCTGATCCTTCGTCTACCCTGCTCCCTCCTCCTGCGGTCTCCACTTCCTCCTTACTTCCTCTCCAATCTCCTGTTGGTCCTTTAAGACTCTGAGCATCCTCGTTTGGTAAAAACCCTTCCTGGGCTTGTCCCGGGGGGGGACTGGGTGCCTGGATGTCCTCTCTCACTCTGGTTGTCTCAAGACACGTCAAGGAAAAGGCCAACTCTCATCAAGTTGGCACCCCATTTTCTAGGACAGGTTCTTCCCCAGGGCAGACGATCACTGAACAATTCAGAGTGCTGAACAGACTCCACTGAAACCCCTGGGTCTTTTTGGACACGAACCGCTGTGGCCTCTACTATTCCATTTCTGCCTCTGGGCTTGGTCAGTTAGACTCAGAGGTCTCTAGGAGACCCATGACACCACACACCCCACTCCCTGACACTACAGAGGAAAACAGGTCGGTGTAAGAAGTCAGTGGTGGCAGTGACCAGGAATTCACAAGGGAAAAAAGAAAGAAAAGGCTCTGAGCACTATACAACGGGCAGACAATGTGGGGCTGGTGCGGGTAAGTGGGAAATTCCAAGAGAATTCAAGTCACAGGCCTGACTCTTTCAGAGGCTAATTGCTCAACAGGAATCCATCCAACTGAAGTCAAGTCACCAAAAGCTTCAGCTCTGGTGGCTGATAGCCACCAGGTGGGGAGGGGGTTTTAGGGCAGCAATCTGAGCAGCAAGAAGACCCCTGGCCAGAGAGGGCTGAAGGGAGGAGACCCCACATAACAAACAGCTGCTTGGGCATCATCACTTCTC
>NW_011494765.1:3682780-3694494 GCF_000754665.1 Bison bison bison | reverse complement strand
GGCATGGGGACAGGAGGCCACAAAGGTACATCAAGGTCTCCTGTTAAAGAGAGTGGACAGTTCGGGCTGAGGGGACAGGGCACCCGTGGTTTAAATCCAACGAAGGAGGAGTGACCCAGGGGCTCGGTGTCAGATCAGCCTGGAAGTGAGGATGGGCAGGACTGGCCCAGTGGTCAGCTGAACCTCGGAGCGCAACGAGAGTCTTAATTCCTCAGCGTCTGGTGGGAGCCCATCTGCCAGGCACTGGGCTGGGTTCCTCCATGGACATCACCTGCCTGATCCTCTCAGCAAGCTTTTTAGGTAGGAACAATCACTGGTAGGTCTTCCAAGGCAAAGCTGACAGAGAGTGAGCCAGAATTCATGCAAAGGTGGGTCCACGAGTCCCCTGGGGGTCACCATCAGCATCTCAGAAGTCACTCTGATGGACCATCTTCACCATCCATACACAGGCTGAGATCATTCAACCAGGAAACTGGGGTCCACCTGGGAAAGCGATGGTGCCGGGGACCCAACCTCTCTGCCACTTGCTAGCTCAGTGACCCTGACGACTGGTCACAGTCAATCTAACTTGGTAACAAGGGAAGAGCTACATACAGACGTGGACAACCAATGGCCCAACCATCTACCTGGGAAGGCAGAGCAGGTGCGGTGGTGAAGGCTACCAACCCCAGTGTCCAGCCGACACAGGTTCAAATCCCAGTGCCAGCAGCAGGAGCTGGGTGCCCTTCATCATGGGCAGGCTGCCTCCCAGCACACAGATGCAGGCAGAGCCAACAGTATAGAACCAGGATGCACTGAGCGCATGGGAGCACAACTCCTATCTTGATTTCTTCCCCTTCCTGCTTCCCTGGCATTAAGTCCCACTTATGAGGGCCTTGGGTCTCCCCTGGTGGCTCAGAGGGTAAAGAATCTGCCTGCAATACGGGAGACCTGGGTTCGATCCCTGGATGGGAAGATCCCCCGGAGAAGGGCATGGCTACCCACTCCAGTATTCTTGCCTGGAGAATCCCATGGATAGAGGAGCCTGAGGGGCTACAGTCCATGGGGTCGCAAAGCGTCAGACATGACTGAGCGACTAACAGTTGCACGAGGGCCTCAGTACAGGACTATGACAGCGCATCTGTACCTTCCCTCTGTACTAGAAGGAAATCTGAGCCCCGCTCCGCCCATGGTTGCCAGGCGCTGCCAGTTCTCCGGTTCTGGCCCATCCCTCCTCTCTGCTCTGGTCTTGGTGGTGGTCCCAGCACTCACACCCTGCAGCCTCACCCGCTGACTTTGGTCCTCCCCTCCCCACTCTCATTCCTGCTTTGGGGCTTTGCACTTGCTGTTTCCTCCTGTGGGAGGCACCCCGCCTCCCCTGTGGCTCTCCCATCACTTCCCCATTCTGCAGAGCCCTTCCAGCTCTGTAGGACTGTCGATCTGTTTACACGCCACCAGAATATGATCTCCGTGGTGCTTTCTACCACATCCACAGTGTCTACAACTGTGGCCGGCACACAGCGGGCATTTAAGAAAACATTAGGGAGAACCGTACAAGATCACTCAATGCTGCTGAAAAAATGAATGACTCTGACTCTGACCTGCAATTAGAGATCACTGGGGAGGGCTTCCCACTGTCTTTTCATCCCTGGGGCTGGGCTGGGTAATAGTTTGGAGAATGTGACTATTTCTGATTCATGAATATTTTTATGCAAACAAGAATTACATTCATCATGGCACTGCTTACAAAGCCAAAAATCTTGAGTCAAATTAGAGATCAAATAGGGGACTACTTAAAAAATTATTGTACAGCCATTTGATAAAATGTTTTAGTCACTTGAAATATTTTAGAAGACTAATAGCCTGGGCCCATGCCCATTACCATAGCCATCTACTGAGAAAAAATATATAAAATCCTTATTTTTACACTTGGAATTGTAATCAGTTAACCCAACACTCTGTGGCTTATTTCCCATAACCTGATTGTCTAATGAGATTGAAGGAATGCCTGACTCATGACACTGGGGGTTACTGGAGGAGGAAAGAAAGAGCCAGGCACTTCAGTAGATCATGGCACTAAATGCTCAGGTGTTCCGAAGTACCTAAGCCTAGGGGAGTTACAAGAGTTGGTACTCGATGGCATCAAACAAAGCTGAGAAGTCTGTGAACACAATGCTGGCTGGGGCCCCCACAGACAGCAGTTTCACTGGAGTCATTTCAATGGACCCCAAGCTATTGATCACTTTGTGATCCCTCCAGACCACTCTCTATTGATCCAGAAGAGTATGCTTTAGATTTTAAGTGCATTCATAAAGATTACCAGCAGACCAAGGAGAAGCAAACCCAAGAACTCATGAAACTGGCTCTATCTTGGGGGTCACCTAGAGATGAAGACCCTCGGCTATCATCCCCAGTAGGTTCTGGACCACTGGCACAGGGCACTGACCATTAGAGGACAACAATTTCTGCCTCTTGACTCAAATGATGGATCATGATCCCAAAATCTGTTCGGTCACTGGAGAATTCCAACTAGAACAGCCCTTGAATCCTGGGGGAGCTTTACCAAGCTCCCTACCCTGGCCCCTGCCTCCAGGACAGCCCAGAGGAGACCAGGTACACCCCGAGAGCCATCATGTCTGTCTGCAGGGGCCCTGGCTGTTCTGTAACAAATAGGTCAGCATCACACGTGCTGCCGACAACAGCTCCTGATAAATAGAGGCTGAGGGAAATTTCATTTTTCTCCCCCAAGTCAGTCTTTGGCACCTTATTCAATTAACATGGCCACTAAGCTGCAGACAGCTCCATATAAAAGCCCTTCAGTTATAGAATACATTTTATTATGTGACAATAGTTGCCAGTACGATTTATTTCCTTTGATGGGATTCTGCTTTTTCCTTGTTAATTTAAATCTGTATTTTCTCGTGCTGATTCCAGGTCTGTGTGAATTTTTAAAATGTTGCTATTAATCTTCTGAACCCAGTGGCCACATGTAATGAAGATGGCCCTGCCCAGGCAGCCACGATGCCCGCTCTCCTCTCAGACCATCAGAGGGCAGCGCCGAGGGGTCAGTGGCTGCTGGAACGGCAGAGGCAGCCTCGTGGTTAGAGATGGATGCTACTTTTATGTCCCACCCCCTACACGCACCCTTGCAACCAATGCACTCTGTGGTGTTAAAATCACAATTGCCATTGTTTTCTGCTGTATTTTAAACTAAGACTACCTTCTGGCAGCAGTTTTCCGAGTGTGCTCTGGGGACCTCCGGGGGCTCCTCAGACTCAGGGAGTCCACAGGGTCACTGCTACTTTCATAATAATATGACATCACTGGTCTTTTCCCTGCTTATCCTCAAAAAGTGAAAGTGAAGTCGCTCAGTCGTGTCCAACTCTTTGCAACCCCATGGACTGTAGCCTACCAGGCTTCTCCATCCATGGGATTTTCCAGGCAAGAATACCGGAGTGGGTTGCCATTTCCTTCTCCATCCTCACAAGTAGGCAGAAAAAATTTCCAGAAGCTGTGTGACTCGTGAGGCTGTCATCACTCTGGTGTTTGCATAGGTAGTCTCATGTTTTACATTTTTCTGAATTTTAATTTTTATAAGGTAAATATAGACAAGGCTTCTCTGGTGACTCAGTGGTAAAGACTCTGCCTGCAATGCAGGGGATGCAGGTTCAATCCCTGGGTTGGGAAGATCCCCTGGAGAAGGAAAATCCCATGGACAGAGGAGCCTGGTGGGCTACAGTGCATGGGGTGGCAAGAGAGTCGGACATGACATAGCAACTAAATAATGACAACAATAAATACAGATATATATAACCTACACAAACAAAAGTTAGTCTTAATTCTCAATTTGTTTTTCCCCAGCAAGAGGGAATCCTCAGTTTGTAAGACCTTGGGACTTCTTGGGCAGTCCAATGGTTAAGACTTCACCTTCCAAGGCAGGGGGTGCAGGTTTGATCCCTCATCAGGGAGCCAAGATTCCACATGCCTCAAGGCCAAAAAAAAAAAAAAAAAAAACAACCCAGAACATAAGCAACAGAAGCAATATTGTAACAAATTCAATAAGCTTTAAAAATGGTCCACATCAAAACAAACAAACAAAAGTCCTAGACCAAAAGGTTTGAAAACTACTAATACGGGATAATGTGTTAACCATAACTCTACAGAAGACTCAACATCCGGCCAGTGGGGCGGAGGCAGATGTCTGATTGTACGACCTCTGGGTCAGAATGTTCCCCAGACATAAGCCTCCTGAGTCAGAATGACAAGGCTACTCTAGATTTTTAAACAGCATTTCCCCCAGTGGACATAGGTTTGAGCAAACTCTGGGTGCTGCAGAGAGACAGGGAAGCCTGGCGTGCTGCAGTCCATAGGGCAGCAAAGAGCTGGACACAACTGAGTGACTGAACAACAACAATCCCCTCCATAATGAGAAGTATCATTTGCTTACTCACTTTCACTGGTATAAAGAATTGTTAGTTGAAAATACTTAAAAGAACGAAAAAAAATTCAAACTAGGAGGGTGAAATGATACATGTCTTAAAAATATAACAGTACTACATGACTTGTAGGGCCAGTGACAGCTCCAGCTAGCCTCCGGTCACCAAGGGTCTACAAAAGCTAACGAGAATAGAGAAAGGTAATGAAGATTCGGAAGATGAGTCATTCAAATAACGAGTGCCCAGGAGAGATGAGGGGAGGAGGCATGCACACAGCCGGCCCTTTGGCCAATACCCAGTCTACAAATACATCTCCTTGTGAGGGCCTGTAAAAAAAGTGTCACACAAGAGGAAAAGAACATTATTTCTGGGAAAAAAATTTCCTGTAGGATGTAGAAAAAGCTATCTGCATTAGAAATAATGCAGAAATAAAATCCCTCAAAACTAAATCAGCAGCATCATGGATAAACCCCTGCCCCTCTGGAGTTTCCAGAATGCAGAGAAAGAAAGAAAACAAAGATGATCATGATGAGGAAAAATTTGATAAATGTGGAGAACAAAGACCAACCTAAACATTCCAGGTATTAGAAAGAAATTAGAACAATTAAAAGTGAAAACCAAAAAAAAAAAAAAAAAAAAATACTGAAAGCTTGCCTGATTAAAAACCAACCAACCCACAAACAACAAAATATAGAAGCCAACATGGCTTCCAAGATTCTAAGCAAAAATCAATAAAGAGACTCAGAGCTAAATAAATCCCGATTTCAAGACTATGTAACTTCAAGACTTAGTGTAAAGCTACGGTAATCAAGACAGTGTGGTACTGGCATTAACACAGACATAAAGATCAATAGAACAGATAGAGAGTCCAAAAACAGACCTACACATACACGATCAACTGATTTTCAACAAAGGTGCCAAGGCAATTCAGTGGGGAAACAAACCTTTCCAGCAAATGGTGCTGGAACAATTGGATAGCCACGGGCAAAGAGGACAAAAAAGAGCCTGGACACTTACCTCACCCCACACACATACATAAAGTAACCCAAGAGATTCACAGAGATTCCAGAAAAGAGGAAGGTATAAATTATGAAGTCCAGGCCCAGGATTTGATACTTTTTATTTAAATGCATCTCGACTGGCCAGGTGTAGAGTGGCCTCTTGTCAAAGAAAAGAGAGGAGAAAATCGTTGTGAACTTAGGTTTGGCAAAGACTTCTTACACGGGACACAAAAAAGCACAAACTATTTTCAGTTGATATACAGGACTTCACCAATACTTAAAACTCTTGTTATTCAGACGGCGCTATTACAGAAATTGAAAGGCAAGCTAAAGATCTAAAGAAAATATTTGTGAACACGCATCTGACTTATAACTAGGATACATGCATAACTCTTACAGCCTAAGAGAAGACTAACAAGCCAGTTCTAAAAAGACCATATGATTTAAACAGACATTTCACTAAAGAAAGTACACAAATGGTTAATCAGTACATTAAAAAATGTTCAGCATTACCAGTGAGTTATTAGGGAAATGCAGATTGAAACCACAATGAGACATTACTACATGTCTTTTAGAATGACAAAAATTAAATAGACCAACAATATCAATTGTAGACAAAGCTAATGAGCAATAAGAACTCCTATGTGCTGTTAGTAGGAATGTAAAATAGTACTATCACTTCAGAAAACAGTCTGCAATTTCTTAAAAACTTCAACATACCCTTAGTACAAGACAGCCATTACATGGATAGATTTTCACTCAAGAGAAGCAAAAGCATATGTCTTTACCAAGATTCCAATACACAGGTACTGGGCAGCTTTATATGTAAAAGTGAAAAACTAAGAACAAGCCCAATGTCCAGGAACAAGTGACTGGATAAACATGTTGCGGTCCAGCCATATGATGGATACTACTCAGCAATCAAAAAGGAACTGGTGATACCTGTAAGATGGATAATCTCAGGATGATGATGCTAAGCAAAATAAGAAAGACAAAAAAGAATCCACATGGTATGATTCCATTTGTATAAAATTCTAGAAAATGCAAACTAACCTCTAGGGTTAGAAAGAAGATCTGTTGCTGGCCGAAGAGAGAGGATATATTACTAAGGAGCACAGAGAAACTTTTGGGGGTGGTGGATATAGTCACGATCCTGATTTTGGTGATGGTGTCACGGGTGTATACCTACCTATGTCAAAGCTCATCAAGTTATACTTTAAATATGTACACTTTATTGTGCATCTAGTATATTTCAGCAAAGCTGAAAATATTTTCCTGATCTTAGAAAAAAAAATACCTAGATAGAGAAGCCAATGGGGTTCACAGTATTCCAGAAAGGGCAGTAAACAGAGACCCATGATGAATCCCAGCAAACACTGGAGGTGACCTCACACCTTTCCTGTTACACGACATGCTGAAGGCTGGGAAGCCACAGAGTCAGGAAGGGAAAGAATGCGCAACAGATGAAACAGTTCTGAACCCCGGGTTGTCTTTTATATGTGAACATGACAACAAAGAAGATCATGCCCCTTTCCCTGAAAGAAATACATTAAAACATGCTCCAGGTGATTCAAAATTAAGACCTAAGAATGGAGAAGTAATGGGACAAAAAGACCAACGTTTATTCCCTCCCTCTGGAAACCTAGCCTGAGGAAACAATCTGAAACATGAGAGATGACTTGCTTAAGATAGAAACAGTAAAATAACGTTCACTGACATTTTTGCAGGGCTTACCCTGCACAGGCATCATGTGATCCTGCTTGAATCCTACTACCAGGCGCTGAGATCATTTCTACCGAACAGAAGGTCTCAGAAAGGTTCAGCAGCTGGCCTGAGGGGGCACAGCTTGGATCTGAACCCTGATGGAGCAAATTACAAAATTCAGCTCTGAGTCACAACGCTCTACTTAAAAACTGGAAATAACATTATAAGATGTCAGAATGCTTTACAGACTTAAAATGATGTTTCCAGGTTTTCTGGGTGGAACTGGGGGATGGTTCTTAAGACATGATGCTAAGTGAGGAACTCAGGCGCAGGTTGTGTGGGAGAATGATCTTGGCTACAGCAAGAGGCAGAAAGTGGATCCTTGGGGTGGTGTCTATAAGAGCAGGGAACTGGGAAAGTGTTCATACGATGCTAGCGGGACAGACCAAGGAGGAGTGAGCTGGATGTTTTTATACTAACGTTAACGTGGTCAGATCTCAAAGACATGGCTGTTAGGTTGAAATAAAAGGGAACAAAACGAAAACCAAATTGCAGAATGACATATACGAAAACCACTACAAGAATGACATCTTCCTACAGGCAACAGATATACACATGCCCCAGGACGAAAATAACCTGGAAGGACGTGCCTGCTCAGAGCAGCGATGGCCCTGGGCTCACGGCAGGACTATACCCATGGTGTAGATGACACAAATCACTGTCTGAGGTCAGAGAAAAGACTTATTCTCCTTGCTTTTCATATATTTTATGTTAATTTTTTCAATGAGAAATTATTTTCCTTTTTATCAGAAAACAAAGACGGCAGACAATAGGAGAATTCTGCAAGAGCTGCGGTCTACAGAATCGTCCTGCACGGCACTCGGTGCTAACGTGGCTGCTGGGGGACAAGGACCAGAGACAATGCGTGCAAAAGACAGTCACAGCACGGGGGTAGGGATGGACGAAGAATGTATTATGCAAAAGCCAGGGATTGAGCTAAAGTGGGTAGGGGAAAAGAAACACGGCAAACGGCTAAATGAAATTCCACTTTATTCCTGCAAAACACCACTGGGAAGAAGTCATCTGTGACACACAGCTTCTGTGCCAGGTGTAAGGACGTGCTTAATGAATGCCATTTAATGAAGAAAAAGGCTCTTATAGAACACCTGGCACAAGCGGGGTGAGGGAGTCACAGGAAGGGGGACCTTGGCCGCACCTGCTGGCATTTTAATAAGCACCTTCTCGAGCGTCCGCTCTCCAAGGCTGGTCAGCGGTGTCAGAACCAAGGTCCCTGACCACTGCCCACACTCGCTGACAGTCTGGGGAAGCTGATTTCTTAAGGACCATATGCTCAGGTAACGGAGCGTCCAGGAAGGTAATTAAAATGAATCATTTTCAGCTGGAAGGGCCTGGCCAGCATGCACAGCCTCCTCGAAGACTTCACAGGTAGAATCCCTGCACCAGGTCCCCTGTCCTTCCAGACCGAGATCCTGAGTTACCATTCAGATCCATGCAGACCCAGGGAGGCGAGAAAACGCTGCATTTTCTTGTAACTAGGTTCTAATAAAATAGAGAGTCAGCTATTTTAATGACCTGGGCCCTAGGATATTTTTAGGTGAGGTGATTTTTTTCTGCCTCACTGACTTTGAAGTCAACCTCAGAAAGTGCAAAGTTTACTACCCTTTCTATTGATGAGACCTTTTGCTTTCTTTCTTTTTGTAAATGACACCAGCGAAGTCAAGTGAGGTTTTATAAAAACCTAACAATGGACCTATTTCCTCTGCAATGACAATTCACCATCTCAAACTTTCCATGCCCAGACCTGAAACTTTAATTCCAAATACAGCCAGTAAATTGATGCCATCCAAGGGGATACAGACCATGGGGTCCAGAGGCACCTGGAGGTGCTAGAATTGATATGCTGTGACCAACACAGAGCACCGGTTTTTAACTGAGCTCCTACTCTATGTCCCAGCACTGTGTTTGGCTCTTGAGAGGTTTTTTTTAAATGAGAAGTGCCTATTACTAAATGAAAGAAGCCAATTTGAAAAGACTACATGCTGTATGATTCCAACTCTACAACATTCCAGAAAAGGCAAAACTACGGAGACTGGAAAGAGAGCAGTAGTTGCCAGAGGGGCCACGGGGAGAGATGAACAGGAAGAGCACAGAGACTTTTTAGGGCAGTGAAAATACCATTTATGACAATATAACGATTAACATATGTCGTCATACGTTTGTCCAAACTCATGGAAGGCACAGTACCAAGACTGAACCCTAAGGTAAACTATGGTGATTACACAGTGACAGCGTAGGTTCCTCTTTTAAAAATAAAAAGGAAACAGCCATTCTGGTGAGTGACATTGATCATGGAGGAAGCTAGATGTGGACATGAAATCCCTCTATTGTAAAGCTAAAACTTCTTTAAAAAATAAAGTCTTTTAAAAATGATTAAAAAAAAAACCCCAAACCCAATTAAGGCTCATCATTCCCTTTTAGATGTATCTGTAAGTAAACTGAAGCACACATATAAATTCCCTCTATCATAAAGTACGCGCGTGATCAGTCGCTAAGTCGTGTCTGACTCTTTTGCAACCCCGTGGACTGCAGCCCGTCAGGCTTCTCTGTCGGAATTCTCCAGGCAGGAATACTGGAGTGGGTTGCCATTTCCTTCTCCAGGGGATCTTCCCGACCCAGGGATCGAACCGGAGTCTCCTGCATTGGCAGGCAGATTCTTTATCACTGACCCACCAGGGAAACCCCTCTATCATAAAACTTAAAAATTCTAAATATCACAAGATATACAAATAGAAAACTATAAGGCTACATGCTTCAATTTTAAAACAATGGCATAAAACAAAACAAACATTTGTTCAGCAACTACCACACACCAGGCCTTCGACTAGGCCCTGTGAAGTACCCAGGGACGTGGGAGTCGTGGCGTTACCTGCCAAGTGGGAGGAATGTGGTGGGGGAGAAAAGGCTGGAGCAACGAACAGCAACAGCAACTCAAGAGTCAAGACAATGACCTAAGACTTGTGACAAAGTCAGAGACGGGCAACAGAGCCTCCTGCAGTGAGACAAGTGAGGCATCATTTCTGACTCAGGGTTGGAAGTGGCTTCCTGGAAGCAGGGGACCACTGAAGGCTTTGTTCCTAGAATCACTTGTGACTACGACAGTCACCCCTTACTGAAAACTTGCACTATTCTTCATGCTTCTCACTCATCTTGAATCTTCACAACCCAGGGGAGGTTCTACTGGTAGGAAGAAAGAAGGTTCAGAGAGGTTAAGGAATCTGTCCAAGGTCACACAGCTAAAGGAATTGACTGAGTGGGATTTGAGTTCATGCTTTTTCCACTCTGCCATGTTGCTTTACCGAGACGGCAGAAGCACAGAAGTATAAATGCAGACTTGTTCATTTTCCATTCAAGCAACCCATTTGCCATGATCAATATAACTTCAACCTACCAACTTGACGGTATAATGAGTTTTCCTTGTGGACGACAACCGACACACGCACAGACACACGCACCCTCCAACCAAATCACTCTGCAGTGGACCAGGAATAAAGGGCTGCCTCTGCAAGACTAGGGAATTTCAGTTCCAAACTCCCCAAGTTCCTAAACGCATAACTTTAAAGTATGTGCAGCTCGACAGCATATGGCAAATCAATTACTAGTTTAAATCTTAAAACAAAAACATGGCAAGTGTGGTGCAGAAATAATCAAGAACAACGGTTCAGTTTACATTACAGTGGGCCACTAGAGTTTTGAATACAATTAATCATCATTCCAGGCAATGGGAAGCCATATTGACACTTATTCCTAATTTGAATATTTAATTAGGGTGAAGTTCTTCATCAAATTATCGCAGAACTGGGAGAAAGCCTGGAAGACTTACACAATTACTATCTTAACCCCTTCCCAGCTGCTCACCTGTGAGCGCAGCTCTGTGGGGGAGCAGGCCTGTAACCAGCCTGATGCTCTGGGAACTCGCTGGGGATGCTGGCGATCAAGGCTGAAAGGGGCTAGATGAGGACAACAGAAAGGTCTCAAGGGGACTGGCTGCTTGTGCCCAAAGGAAACTTGGAAACAAACCCTGGACCAAGACAGAAAGTCACACACATGGGTGCCCACCGTGTGCCCAGCATGGCACTTCCGTGTGTCTTCCCATTTGGTTCTCACAGCAACCCTGCAGAGAAGGCGTTCTTGTCCCCATTTTACAGACAAGGAAACTGAGGCTCAGAGGAGTGATGTAACTTACTCAATATGACACTGCTTCTGAGTAGTCTCAAGGTCGAGTTACTCATCACTCAGGCACCCCTACCTTGTATTCATCAAAAGTAACAAATAGGACACTTAATGGTTAACAAAAATGTATTTAAAGCTGCATTGTTTTGCATTGTTGGTTTTCTGCATCCTGCAAATAAATCGGAGGGGAAGGGCAACAGACCCAGGCCTCCTCAAGCAGCAATCTAAACTTCAACTCTTGGATTCAAAATGCATCCCTGAGCTCCCCAAGCTGGGACATCACTCTGCCACTATGGCCAGCTGCTCAGGAGCCGGACAAAGGGATGGGTAGCAAAGCTTGAGG
>NW_011494765.1:3675718-3682605 GCF_000754665.1 Bison bison bison | reverse complement strand
ATAACTACCTATTGGTTTGGCCAAGAGAATTGCATTTCCTTAAGGTCTTCTTTTCACTGTATGAAAAAGACTTAAGACATTTTGTGGGCACCATGCGTTTCTGCGTGACCAAAAGTAACACGTTTTTCCGTGCAATCTCCCCCACGGCCCCTGGAACGGGGACAAAGGCTCACTTCGTACCCTGCACTTGGCCGTGCTGGGTCCAGAGATCTTTCTGCTTCCAGACTCCACAGAGGAGCTTGGGTGGGGGTGGGCGTCCTGATGGTTTCTGATTAGCAGGTCTCTTCTAAAAGCTGGAGATGGGTTCGCTTACCCTCTTGTGGACGTGGATGTGGCCAGAGTTTCATGGGCAGTGGCCACTTCCGGCAGGAAGGGAAGAGCCGGCCATGCAGCCCCCTTGCCCAGACCCCCTGCCCAGCCGAGCGGGCAGCGGGAAACCCGGGATCCAGAATGTCTCCTCGGCGCCTGCTCCTTGCGGGAGCAAATGGCGTTGGGAACTTTGAAACTTTCCTTTGTATATTACATTAATCCATATAAGAAAATCTCTTTTAATGAGGAGTGATGTAGTTACAAACTCTCCAGAGCCATAATTAGAGCAAACTAATTGAAGTTGTGTTTTGACACACTTTCCAAATTCACGGGTGCCGGATGACATATTCACAACAGAGCTGCTGCACAACCATGGCGACGGCAAAATCATTAGGCTAATAACACTTATTTGCATTCTTCTCATGCCGGCAGCTCTCCCTTAAATACTGTTTCTGCTATTGCTCCTTTACTGTAAGTTTCCACGGAAAGATATTAACAGTAATTATTAGTCCTTTAGTGGAATTTTAATGTTAAAGAATAACAGCCTGCATTAACAGACACTGAATGCCGACACCTCTCTGTAACCACGGCTGGACGGTCTGGGGGCTCAGGCTGCACCCCGACCGGATGGTGACACAGCTTCAGCACCACTGAGGGCGACCACGCAGCACCCACCCCAGTGTGACCTAAGTCCCAGCTTCGTGACAGAGCTTCAGCACCACTGAGGGTGACCATGCAGCGCCCACCCCAGTGTGAGTCTGATGGTGACACATTTTCAGCGCCATCGAGGGCGACCACACAGAGCCCACCCCAGTGCGATCTAAGTCCCAGCTTCTCAACTATTCTGTTTCAAATGTTTGACGAGGAAAAAACAAATTTTTTTCTTTAAGTACATTAAAATGAAATAGAGAGACATTTTTTCCAAGCAGTTAAAAAAAAAATTAACAATTTACAACACGGTCTTTGGTAATAATACTAATGAATTCCAGGAGGACATGCGTTAACCACTCTGCCACCACCCTTTTTGGTGATTAAAGCCAGACTTGGAATAACCAGACCTGAGAAAGGCCAGCAGGGGTGGGGCGGGCCTGATCTGTCAATAGAGATGCCCTGTTTGCCACCAACAAAGCCAATTTTTTGGATGCTTAACTCACACACACACACACACACACACAGGGGAAGACTCGACAGTTCTAAATAATGGTTATTAATGACTCCCGCCTCTAGACTGACAAATTACTTCTGAAATTTAGAATCGGAGAGGTATAAAGAGTGCAGGGAACATGACAGGAAATGCCGGCAGCACGGAGCTCCTGCTTCCTCCATGGGGTGGGGTGTCAGGGGTTGGGGGAAGGCCAGGCCCTGGAAAACAATGAGGGGCAAAGGCCGCCTCTCTGGGCCTTCAGAGGTCCTGCCAAGGCTATGACCACAGCCATCCCCCGCCTGCACCTGGGTTGGTAACCAGCATCTCACCTCCCAGGAATGTGGTAACAGGGAGATGAGACCTGGTCCCAGACCTGATCCTCCTGCCCACATGCCAGCATCAACAGGTCATGCCAGTGGCCCCCTCAGTGTATCCTTAGGGATGGGCTGGACAGTCACTTGGATTCTGGGCTTCTATAAATAACTTGGGATCAAGAAAAACACCCACCATGTCATTTGTTTTGTGAAATTCAAGAGAAGACGGAGGCAGAGGGTGGCACTGTCTTAACTAAAAATGGGTGCTTGTGTAGCATTTCAAAGTACAGTAGCCATACATTTCGGAACATATGTCTAATCTCAAATGGGGAAGGTTTAGTTGAATGAAGAAAACGCTTTCTTAGAAAAATGTTGAACACGGTACTCCCTGAAAGCTGGGAGTTTTTGGTTTCTGAAACTACCATCCTTAGACCAATCTGCTATTTTTCAAGTCACTGATTACTCGACAAGCAAAAGAGAGGGGGGTTAAAAAAAAAGGGTGGGAGGAAATCTAACTTTCATAGCTGCAGCAATGTTCCAAATCATGGTATTTATGCACTACTTTAAGTTTTATTACACTTGAACCCTGAAATGCCAGAACACCTACCTCCATTACAGAAGGAAAGAACCAAGCTGGGGACTCGGGGCACCGCACGTCCATTCCAGATGATCTCGTCTCATCTTATAAACTGAAATATTTAAAGAGTCTCTAAACTTCACTGACCTTGCTTTTAAAAACAAGGAACATATGGGCACTGCGAGCTTTTCATCTTCTTCCAGCCTACTAAAATATCCGCTTCTCCAAAATTCAAGGGGAGCGAGCCTGCCAAAACTCAGATTCATGAAAGGCCCCGTGTGCGTGAGAGCACGGGGAGGACAGGCAGGGGCCCGGGGCGGAAAACAAACCCTCATAAAGAACCCAAGGCGCGTTCTTCCCCTTCTTGCCCACTCAGTGTCAAAAGCTGCGGAAAACAAAGTGAAACGAGGACTAATCGGGTGGAGGAATGTGGGCCCTGGTCCGAAGCTCTGATGGCTGGATGGCTGGGTTTTGGCCTTGGCTGTGCCACTGGCTGCAGGGGACACTGAGGTGGGGAGGGCTCTGAATGCCAAATGAGGCTCCCTGAAGGCAGGGACCTGGGCTCCCATCCTGGCTCCTCTCCATCCTAACCCTCTGCCCTGGGGTAAGTCGCCATCTCACCAAGCTTTGGGTTTCTCATTTCTCAAGATAAGGACGTGTTTGTTCACCCCACTGCATGGCTGTAAAGATTGGAACGATTAAACACAATATGTAGTGTTTACGCAATGCCTGGTACTAGATGCCCCCCCCTCCAAAAAAAAAAAAAAAAGAAAAAACCCTGTAGCTGAAATAATAATGATGGTGGTGATAATTGTATTTATTCTGATAATTATTAATATTATTATTCAACTGGAAACAAAACATCTGCTGCTCAGAAGGGAGTTCAAGTTGAATGCCACCCTACTCATGGGCAAAAGCCCCACCCGAGTAAATCCAAAGGCCTTTGAAAAGTTACTACAAGCAAAAAATTTTATTAAATACCCAAATTAATCATTGAAACCCTGTCTTGAAATAGAATAGTGGCGGGGGTGGGCAGCACATGCAGGAGTGGTGAAATACCAGGAAATTCCACTTCACACTCATTTTTACTTTGTTTAGCGGCTGGATTTACACGGAGAGACCCAGGTGAAATATTCCAGAGAGCTACCTGCAAATAGACTGTCAGCTTCCACTCTGATAAAAGGTAAAATATCCTCCTCTAAATGGTCTGGTTCACAGCACTGACCCTAAAGTGAACTGATAAATCTGTTCTGACACATGGAAAACTATTTTCATAATCCTGAAAAAGACCTTTCTCCAAACCCCAGAGCTTACACCCACTGTGCAAAGAGCACTTGCACATTTGAGAAGCAGACACTGGAGGGAATCGTTTCACATTTATAACCCTGCCTTCTGGGACAACAGCAACAAGCCTGCATAACCATCATAACCACCAAGAAAAATAAGACACTCACAAAGTCACAAAGATCACAAAAATCACACACTTACAAGCAGCAAATACCTTGTCAAAAATCTGACTCGGGAGAGTGAAAACAGAGAAGGCTTGCTCAGAGGTGGGAGCTGTATTGACTACTAGTCAATTCTTCATTAAACAGAAGCTCTGACTTCCCAAGAAGCCATATTAAAAATTAATATCAAAAAGCGTATCGCTCAGCCTAAACTCATCATTCATATCTAACAATACCAAACTGTATTCTAATGAAATTTCACCTTCAGAATTACTCTGACACCAAAACTAAGTTGGGTATTGTTATAAAGGCAGTCCAGGCTTTGCGGCACAAGCATTTCAAAGATAGTCAAATAACCTCGCTCTGCAGGTCTCTTTCACACCACTCTCATAATCACCAGAATAAATCAAACTGCTTGTAACCCTGCGTAATCGAGGGCTTTGAAGCTGGTCGAGGGACCCGCTGGGGTATGGCTCCCACATGTTCTCCTCAGGCAGCAATCACAACTCGAGAGGACTGGCCCCCAGCCAGCGTCCACACGTCTCCCGGGAAGTGTGTGAACGCGATGGGCTGCTGCCCACACCACAGGCTCTGGGAAGTCCTCTCCAGCAGCCGCGAAGGAGCCTGGAGAAGCTACACCCCAACCACCGGCCCCTTGAGGCACCTGCTTCGCTCCCCAGGGACATGCTTCACACTAGGAAGCCTGTGACCAGGGCACGAGGACAGTCTGCCAACCAGGGGTAGCTCATCTGCTGTTGTTCAGTCGCTAAGTTGTGTCGGACTCTTCGCGACCCCATGGACTGCAGCACGCCAGGCTTCCCTGTCCTTCACCACCTCCCAGAGTTTGCTCAAACTCATGTCCATTTAGTTGGCAGCTCATCCGTGCTTCGGTTCAAATCCCAGCTCTGACACTTAGTAGCTGTGTGATGCTGGGAAAGGAATTTAACCTCCCTGATCTTAGTTTCCACATTTCGAAGAGGAGGAAAAAAACAGTACCCAACTCAAAAAGTGTTACGAGGATTAGATAAGCTTTTCTTTGTAATTTACTTGAATAGTGCCTGACACCCAGAGAATGCAAATGTAAGTCTCGATTGGCTGGCTGGCTGGCTAGACGGAAGGAGAGATGTATACGATACCTGGTCCAATGTGTCTAACCAGCTCACTTTATACATTCAGTAAACATTGGCCACCACGTGCCAGGCATCTGGAGTTCAAAGGTCCCTACCGTTTTAGAGCCACACCATTTTCCACTGGACACTTACAGTCTCCAATGAGAGGATGCAGCCTAAAGAACCTGGTAAGTTTTGATACACGTGATGCAATGTCATCATCTCTATTTCTGTCACTAGCCTTTTCTGAGGCTTTAAGGGAGGAAAAAAAAAGGAATGTGAGACTCCCTGTCATCAATAAGCCAGCAGATCTAGTCACAAGACCAAATATAAACAAACATGGCAATGACAGGGAAACGGGAAATGCCAAACTGCAGGGTGCGGGCAACGGAGGGGAGGAAGGCCTTCCAGAAGTGGCGAGGGCGAGGCCAAGCCTGGAGGCGGACAGGACCAGGCCTTCACACTCCGTGGAGTCCAATCTGCCGCTTTCGGGGGATGCGGGGGCTGGTAGAAGACGAGGCACACAGCAATGGCCCGAGCAGAGATGGGTGGGGGATAAGGACAACGTGCCCAGGAGCCAAGAGGAGATGGACTTGACTCATGTGAGCCCAGGTAACAGGCCAGGGAAGGCTCCGAATTGGGGGAGGAAAAAAAGGACGTGTGTGTGTGTGTGTGTGTGTGTGTGTGTGTTTGAAAACCCCAACAGAATGGGAGGCGACCTAGGACTTTAAAATTCCAGACAAAGAATGTAGGTGTGTGTTATTTAGATGAAATTAATACCGAGCCCCAGGAGCCTAAGTTTGATTTTGTGGTCTGGCTCCGCCCCCTCTTCTTTGGGATGCCCCTGGAGGCTGGTGCTTTCAGCTGGCTGGGTGGGTGGGTGCCCGTGAGCAGGGGGAGGCGGCGGCAAAGCCACATTACCATCTCCATCTTCAAAGGACGGTCACAGCAGGAAGGATACAACACATGTGTCCTATTTTCAGACTGAAACAAAAAAGGCGTGTGGTGTGCGTGTGAACAAAAAGGAAGTCTAGTTCTCCTAAGTAAAGCCAGACTCACAGTTGTGCCTGGACCTGCCCTGCAGACGGGCACAGTCCCACAGGCCCTCGCTGGGCTCAAACACCCCCAAACTGTTGCTACTGCAGAAGTGGAGCTCAAAATCCATGTCCTAAATTGCTTGCTATCAGGAGGTCAGGGGGAACGTCACCAGAACCGGCCCTTGGACTCGCCTTCTAATCTCACCCTCATGTGGGACCCGTGTAACCCTTCTCGTAAATGATGAATCCTTGTTACACAACAGCTTTCAACTCGAAAATGAACTCCCTCCAACCCTCTGGGCTGGGCTTTCTCCTTTTGTTGTTGTCCTTCAGTTGCTAAGTCGTGTCCAAATCTTGGCGACCCCGTGGGCTATACATGGCCTGCCAGGCTCCTCTGTCTGTGGGATTTCCCAGGCAACAATACTGGAGCTGGCTGCCATTTCCTTCTCCAGGGGATCTTCCCGACCCAGGGATTGAACCTGCGATTCTTGCATTGGCAGGTGGATTCTTTCCCACTGAGCCACCAGGGAAGCCTTCTCCTAGTAAAGCTACAAAAGCGGTGAAACTGCCAGGCCTCCCTATAGGCAAACGTCCCCTCGCCAAGCCTGCTGCCCCTTGGGGCGGGGGCAGGCACCTCGGCAGGAAAGGGAAAAGAGCCTCCCTGGTCTGTGCAGCCCTGGGCCTCCTGTTCGAGTCCTGCCACAACAGGTGTGGTCTAGTCATACAAAAAGCATCTTTATAAACCAACATGGACAGAAGGCAGCCCGAGGATTTTAAGCCAGCAGGACTGCAGCTGGTGAGCAAGGCTCCATCCCGGCTGTCTGAGTATTCTGTGGGTAGATCAAATGGCTCGGTAGATCCTACGTCCATAGGAAGCGGGGGCCAGGGGGCCAGGATGGAGCGCGGCAGCCCGCAGGCTCCTGACAACAGATGTGGCGGGGACGAGCCT
>NW_011494765.1:3672884-3675618 GCF_000754665.1 Bison bison bison | reverse complement strand
CTAGATCGCCTCTGCGGGATGCTGCCTCTCCTTTAGGAGGAGCCATTAACCTTTCAGATGACAGCCCCGGGATGGCAGTGACGGAACCATTTCTGAGGTCAGCGAGGATCTATGTTCTCAAAAACCTGACATGGACATGCGAAAGTTGTGACTGAATCCCTGTGTCCCTGAGTGGAAGAGTAAATGTGGGTGACAGATCTTCTGCAATCAAAATGCCCCATTTCCCAGAGTATCTGTCACAGATTGATAACATCCACACAGAAAGTTAAGTACAATTATGTCTGTCACTAAGAAACATACCTCGGAACCTGTGACTGACAACTTGCTGGAAGCTGACAAATCACCGGAAGATTCCTGAACAACTCGGAGCAGCGCCGCACACCTTATAAGGAGGCTCAGCCCCCGCCTGACGGGTGAGAGGCTCCCGGAGGGAAGATGACATTTCCTCCTGGGGCAGGGGGTGGGGTGACAGTGTCTGTGGAGGGTCACAGGACCGCCCAAGGCCTGAGGTCTGCAGGAGCAGAGCTGGGGGGCAGCTCCTCCCTGGGGACCCCCAGCCAGCAGAACGGCCAGAAGGAGCCGCTGGAACCGTGTGGTCCGGCTGCACCACACAGGGCTCTGTGCCGCCACCCGCAGGCCCCAAGCTCCGACCCACTGACACTGGTTCTGGGTGAGCTGCAGGAGGCCGGGCTACAGGTCGGAGGGTGGGGAAGCACTGGGCACGCTGTGAGCAGACCTGGGTATCAAGGCGCCCACTGGAGCACCCCATGGGCAAGGGGTCTGCGGCCCTAACGTGCAGGCCAGCTGAATCTGGATTCCTGAGGACGGGGCTGGAGAGTGTGACACATTTCTTAACGGGCTAAAGAAGAACCACTGAAGGCCTGAAAAATCCATTTGCTTTTGAATCCTGCCAGCGATTGGGTGCACATGGCCTCCTAAGCTGGCTTCTTTAATGCCATGGGGTTTTCACCCTTGGTAAGTTCTCTTTATTGACTTTAAAAGGTTAAGCCCAAATCTACCTCCTTGTGACTTCAGCCCACCTGATTTAATTTTGCCTCCAGGGGCTCCCAGTGCCCCAGCCCCACCTGGAAGCACTTCTACGCTCCCTTCTACACGGTAACCATTTGGACATCTGAAGCCAGCTGCCCCATCTTTACTCAGATCAAAGCTCAGCGATTCCTCGCACTCAAGCTCAATGCTCGATTTGCGTAATACAAGGCGAGCCGTCCCACTGTGCGCATGAGGCTGCATTCGTTCTACGCACCCAAGCCCGCGCCCGCTTCACACAGACCGCGGCTAAGCCAGGTTTCCTCAGTTTGGCTCCCGTGCAGTTGGATGTTTTGAACTGTGGGGGGCCCTGTCCATTTTCACTCATCAACTTTCATCTCCTGGATGCGGCAGGATGCTCTGACTGTAGAGGAGACGTGGGGTATTGATTCTGCCATTCAGCACATCAGCTCTCCCTAATGACTCTGTGTCATCTGCACATTTGATAAGCATGCCTCTGATGTCTTTATCAAGCTACGGGTTCTACCGTTCGGCAAGCCGGGGGGCAGCAGCCCACCAGGGCCCCTCCTGGGAGGGCACAGAACCGTTCCCTCTCCCACATGCTGGGGCAGCTGGTGCTCCATCAGCTGCAAGTCCTCCTGCCTCCCCAAGATTTTCCAGACCTTGGTACCAGCAGAAGCTGAAACTTCTCGTCCTGGCAGAATGACATATGAGGGCTGGGGAGGGGGCTGCCCAGGCTGAAGGGGGAAGGAAGGTGCTTGCTCTGTCTGCACCCGTCACGAGGCAGCAGCAGAGAAGGATCAGAAGGGCCAGGACCCAGGGACACCAGTGTTTGCTCACACGCACTGGGCCGACCCAAAACTCTGAGGCCGGCCCGGGAGACGGGTGGGCTCGTAGGATCACGCCCGAGGCCCATGGCCAGGCCCACCCTGCTGGTCAACGTTCGTGAAGCAGATGGCAGAGGACGGAGCAGCGCTGGGGCCCAGGGAGAAATGGAGGCTCCAGGCCCCCGGGGAAGAAGTGACACACCCTTCCTCACGTGGGTAAAACTGTCAAGAAACGAGTGGAGAGATGTGCGTGTGAGAGAAAGATTCACTGGACGAGCAAGAGGAGCTCTGCCAACACACCTTATCCTGGATCTTGCCATGAACTTCAAACACTCTGCCCCATTCGCCGGATACAGCCGAGGGGCCTGCCCATCCTGAAAGGACACCACCACGTCTGGCCCCGCAGCTGGCATTCTCTGCAACAACAGGGAAGAAACGGGCAGGAAGCACACGTTCCGAGGGGCAGTACCTGCCTCTGGAAGGAGAAGGTGGTTCTGCCAGGACCGCGAGGTCCTCGGGTGGTGACCCACCATCTTGCCAACTGCCCCTATGCGCTAAGATCAACGGGGGTGACAGCTCTCCATAAAACGACTGGAAATTATTTGAAACCTGAGTTAACAACAAAAGAAATGAAGGCAGAGAGCATGCTTTGGCTCTTGAGACATAAAGTCAAGCTCACGGAGGCAACAAGGCCTGCTACTGGCTCTCCCTGGCTTCCTTCCCGCCCCCAGGGAAAGGAGAAATTGGGAAAATGGCCCGCCGCCCTTGCTTCCAACAGCCTGCCCGTCCTCCAGCCTCCTCCACACTTGGTCAGTAGAGGGCGCTGCCTCACCACGCTCTCACCGCAGCCCTGGCTTTGCAACTTGATCCCTGCGTCCACACAAAGACCACAGCTGAGG
>NW_011494765.1:3660394-3672784 GCF_000754665.1 Bison bison bison | reverse complement strand
ATTACTTGTGCTTTCACAAGAGAAAGCAGCAGCAAAACACAGACTTTGCTTTTTTGTGATATAATAGCACCTATGTAAAAAGTACACAGGAAAACGACTTGAAAGAAATGTACCCAAAGGTAATGAGCCTTTGCTTACTGGAGTCTTTTTTTTCTTTCATTATTTTCTATGCTATTTTCTACCAGCTTGTCTTCCTCTCATAATCAGAAAAGCCTGAGGAGTCTTCAGGGGCTCACGAGTCATCTGCGGTTGGGGTTGGGGAGGCCGCAGCATGGGGTCCCAGGCTGTTGGAGAGGCATTTCCTGCATAACTGAACGTGTCTGCACCTGGGCTGAGCTCAGGGAGGTAACAGACGCTAGACACAGTCCCCGCCTTCCAGGAGTTTACAACATGATCACAAAGTGAAGGGGTAACGGCTGAGAAGGCTCTGAGGGCAGAGCCTGGCACAGCGCATTCAGGGAAGGCTTCCTGCAAGAGGCAGTATTTGAGCTGACATCCGAGGCAGGCAATGCGAGACATATCGGACGCACAAGTGTCCACATGAACAAAGGCGCAGAAGCACAAGACAGGAAAGGAAAAACAGGCTGCTGGTTCTGAGTTGGAGGCTTTCGGACGAGAGAGAGAAGACCATTCCTGGGATCTAGGCACAGAGGCCTCCATCCTACAGGCCCCCAGCGGGAACACAAGCGTCACCCACAGCTCTCCGCCAGAAAGCTGCCAGGTTCCTCTGCTGGACAGAAGCCGCACGGAATAACACACTCATCACTTCACAAATCTTCAGTGGATAATCTGAATTATCAGCATTTCATTCTTTTAAAAAAATCAAACATATGCAGTAGGAAAATAATACAAAAACTGAAGAACATTAAAAAAAAAAAAAACACCCTGTTGAGTTAGGAGGCTCATAGGTGTGTGGGCCATCTATAAATGACTGCACAATGAGAGAGGAGGGCTTGGGACACACAAGGGGAGCGTTAATGTAACATTCAATTATCCTACTGCACCCTGGCTGACTTAACTCAGTCAAATTAGAATACATTTTATATTGACTATTTTGACATTTGCTTTATTTGGCAAGTAAAATGAAACTGATCCAATTTTCTTGCAGCCATTGTAAACCATAAACTGAACAACAAGACGTTATAAAATACACAAGCCTTGTAAGGCTCCGTCTGATGTGCTACCTCCAGTTTAGACTCTCCGTGGCCTGTGTTCCCGCGTCCCCTGGCTTCAGGTCCCAGTGACTATGCTCTCGTGCTGACCGGCTAGCTTCTGGGTGGGGAGAGGGCACTCCTCCTGCCTTAACTGGAGTAGTGGAGCTCTTTATCTCACAAAAAGTTAAACCTGCCTGGAGATGGCACCTATTTCTAGGCCCTTCCAGAACACATGACGTCAACAGGGAGCAGCTGTAAACTCTCCGAGGTGATGGGTCCGAGCTGACCCCAGGCACAGGCGATGGGTCCAAGCCGAGCCTGGGCACAGGTGATGGGCCCGAGCCAACCCTGGGCACATGTGATGGGTCTGAGCCAACCCTGGGCACATGTGAAAGTGATCACAGCTGTGACGGTGCTTGGGGGAGTGAGAAAGGAACTCCAAAGGGCTGACCTGAGCTGCATGAGCCTCGTACTCCTAAACCAAAGACACAACTCTGGGAAGCTCTGGGAAGCTGTTCACTTCTCTTCACCCCGAAGTGAAACTAAAAGCTACTTCTCAAGTTTCAGGTGAGGCCAGGGATAGTTACGATTAACCACCACTCTTGGTGTGTGAACCTGTCTTGAGCGAGAAACACCTGACTGTCTTTTGGAAAAGTCCCAAAGGACAGGCCTCCAAGCTGCCAGCTCCTGCAAGCACGTTCCCCTGAAGGCAGGGGAGGCTCAGCGGAGAACAGGGCGTGAGGGACCAGCCATGCCGCCCTCTCCTCCGACTTCTGGGGCGCAGGGTGTGGACCTTGGGCGTGCAGAGGGGCAAGCACCCAGTAAAGGCTTTGTCCTGCTCCTGACCGATTCTGTCACCTCTGTTCACCCAAATGGAAGCTCTGAGATCTCTTCTCCTTAACCTTCATCCACCTCCAATGGCACTGCCTCGCCACTTCTTACTTGCTTGTTTACTTTTGTAATTCTTTTCTCAAGTTCAGTCTATCATTGCTATTTGCTCCTTGTCCTCAAATAATTTACTGCTAACGATGCAGAGGTTTTTGATCAGACAGAAAGTGTTGAGACTACTACTCAGGTAATCTGCTATTACCAGATTTCTGCTCCGATGGAAATCAAGTTAAATCAGGTGCAGAGACCAGTCTGCTCAGCCACGTTTCTTTGTGGAAACAAGTATTAAAATGAACAGCCCTTGAAAAACTTCTCGCTATTCTCTCATACCCAAACTACCTGTTTCTTATCTGCAGCTCTTTGGGAAAAGAAACAATATGGAAATGAACAAAATCACTTACCAACTCTCCTAGAGTGAAACGAGTTGCTGGCCAAGGCAGAGAAAGAACTCCACCTTCCATGGCTAGCCTTCCCAACCGCAAGGCTACAGATCATGTGACTGGTTGCAGCTATGAGCTCTTCAGAATAACAAGCCCATTTTAAGTTGCATATTCTGCTATTTTAGAATCTTGCAGAATATGTACAACAAAACACAGAACGGCTTTTACATTCATGTAATGCAAAGATTTCTAACCGGTTTTGCAAAATTTCCTCTAAAGGTATACTGCTCTGGCAGTGTTTCTGCAGATCCTAAGTGGAAGTGTTTAAGAAGTTACGCTGTGCGACCCAAGACCACATTCCTCTGAGACATGCATAACCGAACAGAGCCATGGACAGGGCCTCACCTGGGAAGGTTGGGGGCTGGGGTGGAAGCAACGAATGACGGGGAAGGCGTTGTGGGTTGAGATGAATCATGATTTCGTGGTACTCGGCCCATTCGATACCAGATCCCCATGCTGTTCAATTCCCTTTAAGAGAAAAGAGAAATCTTCATGGAGGCGGTTTAGCATAAAATGACCTGAGCAGACCGACTCATTTTCAGAGGGTCATGGCCTCAGACCTCAGGGAGTCGATTCTGGCCCATGAAGGTGTCACGGTTCAGAGCCTGAGGTGATGGCAACTGTCCCAACCCTGCAGGCCTGTCGGGCGTGGTCATCTTCCTCCATCCCGGGGCCTGCCGTCCTACATATATGCTGTCAATGTGTGCCTCGGTTCTGAGTCTGCAAAATTCTTTTTACTGTCATTTCATTGAGGGTATTTGCGCCGTAATCCACTTCAAGAGGGCAGACCACCTGTACCTGGTGTTGAACTGCCAGGAGAACAGGCCACGCCCCTCCTCCAGGCCCCTCACTGCCCGTCATTCTCAGGGCCTGTCTGGGAGACATCTTTGCATCACAAAATGCCAGGCACGTGCCCCATGAACCACTACAACCGAGGTGGGGCTGACAGCTGGCCACGTCTGGCTTCCTGTTACTTGACCGGCACACCCGCCCAGCCCCACCCCACAGTCAGGTGCCCACGAGACAGGTGTACTCTTTGGAATTGTAACTGGATTATCTCGGCCACATCCAACTTCCGACTTCTCAGCTGCCCCCTAGATCTGCATCTTGGGATGTAAAGGAAGGTCATCTCTCCAAAAAACAAGAACAGATTTGCTCAGTGGATCCTTCTGGTAGCTTCTCTGTATCAGTACACTGCAGGAACTATTCTCAACCAGTCGTGTCTTATTAGCTGGTTGATTCTAATCAGCTGCACTGACTTTGCCACCTCTCGGTCACGGCCACAGTCAGGCTTTGGAGGAGCTGTTCCTGGTCTGAGGTTTCTATCCCTCACAGCCGACAACCCCAAACCTTTGCAAAGTAACCTGTAGGGGTGCGTCCATTTTTAAGAAAAAGTGACTTAAGAGTTCTGAACATTGAAATCTCTTTCCTTACAAATAACACTGGAATTGTCTTCCTCTGGAAAAGAATTTTTGCCCCAAGATGAAACAAAAATATACTTTATTTAGCAATCTTCTCAAAATGATGTAAGAAAAGGATTCTAGTTTTGATTACCAAGACATATATGGTAAGAATCTATTCTTTAGAATTGCTTAAATTGGTTAAAAATTGAATCTTTGAAAAGAGTATAGGGTGTAATTCAAAAAACCTGAATACACATAGTAACTGAATATACATAATAGATGTAACAATGATTAAATTGTTGGTTTCTACTATTTGTATGTAAGTGGCTGTTTCTAAGATACCTGAAGTATGGTTATTTTCTTAACTGTTTTCTACTCTAGTAATCTTGTTTACATAATGAGTTTAAACCGTGTTGCAAAATAGGAGTGTTGAGTGTGTAGAAAGGGTGTGATCACAGAGTCCTTCTTAGGGACCTCAAAATCTCAGAGAAGAGTGTTCAGATTCCATAGCTGAAGAGTCAAACAAGCTGTTGTGCACCAAGATGAAAATAAACTATTTCTGTGACACTTGTTCCCCAAGCGCTTCAAGCAAACACTACAGCTGGCTATATCTATCTATCTATCCACCTATCCATCTATGTATCTACCTCCCAGCCTGTGTGCAGCCTTCAAGGAAAGGCCATGGCTTTTTGAGTAAAGAGGAGGGTTTAGGCTCAAATGAGCAAGATCCAGGAAGTCGACCTCCAAAGTCAAGTAGGAGAACACATCCCTGGGGACCCACAGGGGCAGGCAAGAAGCCTGCAAAGCTGGCCAGGGAGATGGCATGTGGCCAAGAGGCCAAAAACCATCTACCACACTGTTAATCTGAGAGACCCGAATTTCAGAGGCCTGATGCTTGAACGTCTGTTATCTCTTGGATAGCCAGCACCCCTTCATCCCCCTTCTGACTCTCTACCTCCCCTCTGCACTTGGGGAGCAGACACCCCTCATTCCTAGTTGCCCCCATTTCTTCACCAGCTGAAATAGGTCTCACCCATAGGTTTCTTGTTTGTTGCTCGTCTCCCTTTCTGAATACCAGCTCCAAGGGAGCAGGCTCTTTGCCTCACTCACCGCCATATCCAAGGGCTTGGCCCTGTGCACCAAACAGGGTGCTCCCTAAACTGTGATGGGGTGAATAAACCGCGGGGAGAGTTGAGGCCCAGTGGTCGGAAAGGAGGCAGCCCCTTGGCTCAAGGCATCTGGAAAGACCCCTGAGAGCTTGAGGATGAACACACAGGAGAAAGAGGGAAGGAGAGCCCCTTAGGTAGAGCAGGTGGCATGAGCACAGGAGGAGAAGTTGGGAGGGTGGTGTCCTGGACTGGCTGTCGTCTAGGTGGGAAGGGCAGTGAGAAGCGCTAGGGCCAGATGGAGGCCCAGGAGAGGCAGGCGGCTGAGAGGCTGTGGGTCACACAGGTCTCCGGACCTGGCCCCTGGGAGGGACCTGAGCGCGCTCAGCAGACAGCAGCAACGAGCCTGGCCTTGCTGAGACTTACCCAATGAACGTGTACTGAGGCGGGGCCTGCTTGGTCCGGCCCATGATCCGAATGTCACAAATGGCCGCTTCAGTTGAATCCCGCGGGATAAATTTAATGCACAGCCTCTTCTTCCTAAAAGCCACTTCCTCTGAAGGAAAGGACCACAAGAAGAGGTATGAGTCTTCCAGAGATGCCCACATCTTTATCCTCAACACCACGTCTCCTGTCGTGTTCCCTTCCCGGCGGTGGAAATGACTGGTCATCCAAGACACCCGACAGAAAGGCTGGGGCGCCACCGCTCCGGCCCGGGCAGGGCCACAGTGGACGGTCTTGGTCACCCTGCCCTGCCGTCAGGGCCTGATCCCCGACGCCCACTGCCGGGAAGGGGCCCACGGGGCACACACACACCTCTGCCAGGAGAAGCCTGGGATAAATCCTTGGCGGCAGCCTGCTCGCTGCTCCAACCCTCGGACACAAGCACACGGACGCCCCCAGCGTTAACACATTTCACTACACGGGCCCTCTCTTTTTCACTTTTTATTACAGAGATTTTCAAACATTCCCTCCAATAGAGAGAACAGAAATAAGCTGAATCCACGTGTTCCCATGAACCCAATTCAATACTGTCAACAATGGAGGAACCCTCTCGTCTTCTCCCCCACTCTCTTCAGGTCTGCGGAGATTTAAGATGACTCTCCAACACGATGTCATTTCATCCACCAATATCCTGGAAGGCATCCAGGGTAGGCTTATATATATATATATATATTTTTTTTTTTTTTAACCATAACCATCTTAATAATAAGATGTTATTATTCTTAACAAACAATGATTCTTTAATATCACCAAGTAGTCTGCATTTAGGTTTTCTCCATTATCGCAAAAATGTCATTTAGCTGTCGGTTCGTCTGGACCAAGATCCAAACACTGTCTGTGCATGGCATTCGGTGGTTATGTCTCTTTTGCTCTGTGGTAACCTCCCCGCCTACCCTTCATCTTCAGGGCACTCATAGGCTGCAGAGCTCAGGTCACCCGCTGTATCTCCTGTAACATGGCTGAGTGAAAGGGTTGATTCTATTCAGGTTAGACAGCTAGGCAGGAGCACTCCACGGGTGGTGCATGTACATCTGATGGGTGACGGGAGGGATGAAATGTGATGACACTGTCGGTGGGTTTTAGTGCCCTCAGCCTGGTGCCCTGGTTATAAAGTCCCTAACACCCTGCTCTGGGTGGTCTTCTCATCCCGATGACCGTGCCTAGATCCGTAACTTCATTAAAGGTGTCAAATAGCGATTTTCTAACTGTCATTCCTTCTGCATTTATTAGTTGGAATTTTTCTATAAAAAAATCTTTCATTCTTCAACTACTCGGTCTCCCTGAAACATGCTCTAGTGCAGGAAAGGACAGACACATCTGTGATTCTTTTCTCTAATTTATCAAGTCTTAGGGTCAGGAGTTGCTGCCTAACAACCACAAGGGCTGACTACCCACATGGTTTTGGTTTTTAAACCACACAGGATGAGTTTCAATCACTGCAGCCATTCAATACGTGGGATAGATCTGGGTTAAAATTCCAACTCCATCATTTTCCAGCACCCTAATCTTAGGCAAGGGACTTAACTTCTCTGAGCCTTGGTTTCATCAACTAAAAGGGAGTTAATGAAGCCTGACACTGTAGGGACATGGGGTGGATGAAACGTGATGACACGTATGCTTCACTTAGCCTGGTGCCTGGCATGCAGAATGTGATCAGTAAAGAATAGTTGTGGTCACTCTCATCTTAATACTATGAGGAAGCCTCGAGCATGCAATCTGTGTCAGTGTTTGGCACTGATTTTTTCAAGGCCTTTCAGTTCTGTTGCAGGAAATAAGCATATTTACATTGGACAGCAAGACACAAGAGGAGACCCCTGTGTTGCTGTTAGTCTTGATTTTATCAAGGGAAGATGAGAATCAGGTGCTGATGTTTTGGGATTACCAGCTGGAAACTCAGAAACTTTGTGAATTCTTTTCCTAGGAGAGGAAACGGAGCGCTTGATCAGACATACCAGCTCTGAGTAATAATACTGGAAACTGAATCTAGACCCCAAACACGGATCCAACAAGCCAGGAGGGGTTCCTGCGGGGAGACCGTTCACAGCAACCCTGCAGCTTTAAAAACTATTAGCCAGTAAACTCAGGCCTTTGAAAGTGTGAAGGAGGTGAGACCTTTCCTCAAAGTAAACAAAGATGCAGGTATTTTATGTACTTGATTTGCCAGCTGCTCTTCACTCCATTCTTCCATTTACAGCAAACTGGGGGTAAGAGGTGGAGCCGCTAATTACACATGCTTAAACAGGCCTGACTTTAAGTAAACATATTATACAGAGTCAATAGAAATGTGTTCAGTCATGCTAATGAACACAGAGAAAGGACACAGCACTTTACTAAAACAAACAGTCTTCCAGTTTTTAAGTGCTATATGGATTGCAACAAAACGTGTATTAAATTAATTACAGGAGTCTCATCTTGCTGGCTGATTAAAAAAAAAAATCAGGATCTTAAATGCTCTCAAATGTCCCGGAGCTGACCACAGATTGGATGACCCTAAATGAATAGGTGACTCTACGGTCATCCTTCCTTGTGGGATATGACACCTGTTGGAGACACGAGGACCCAACCTCACTCTGCCATGTGGGTAGTGACCAACACACCCCCAGTCACCGGGGCGACTTCCCAGGATCATGTGGCTGCACAGTAGCTGGACCAGGACTCAGTCCTGGGCCTCCTCGCTGAACGGATTCAACAAATTGAAGAAAATGCAGAACGAGAAATCCCTTGACTCTATAGTAAATCGATAGCAAGACATTTTAAGCCACTTAGTTGTCAAAAACAAATGACAATGCAAATTTTAAAACTAAGAAAAACACGGGGAGAAGTAGGAAATTAATACAAGTCAATTTTATTTCTTAAGCAGACCATATAAGTGTAAGCAAAAGGAGGAAGCAAAAACTTGCGAAGATGTTCAGTATTGCTAATAAATAATAAGTAAAAATTAAATAAAATGAGAATAGTAAAGCTAAATTAAAAATATAAAGCCTATGCTGGCAGGCCTGTGGAAAAAAGGTACAAGTCGGTATCATCAGGGGCAACGTGAACTGGTGTTCTGGAAGTTAATTTGACAACAGAGGGTAATAAAGCCTATCTTTACTGAGCTCATCCTCAGAGCTGTGTATGGCAGGTATCTTACGTGATTCAAAGGTGAATCAAACACAGATCTTGCCCTTCAAGAAAGAGGTAAGTAGCAAAGACATGAAGAAAACATGTAAATGGCTATAATGTAAGCTAAGAACAACATTATGAGGTGGACAGTGCTGCCCCATTTTACAGATGAGGAAACTGAGGCCCAGGAAGGTGAAGTCATTTGCCCAGGGTCCCTCATTTGTAAGTGGTAGAGCCAGACTCCACATTAGGCGAGATTGACTCCAGAGTCCAAGTTCCTCCCACTATGCCAAGTGCAGTCTGTGCTAACAGAGGGAATGATGGGCATTCAGGACCAGAATCGTATGGGCTTTCCACCACTGTTCTTTACATTTGCCTACTTTCCTCCCGCCCTTCAACAAACGTGTGCTGTGTCAAGCAGCTGAAGAGTAGTAGAGAGCAGACAGGGCTCCTGACCAGGTGATTATAGTCACCCTCTGGACTAAGCCCCTTGTGGGTTCTTTCCCTAGGCTCATGTCTGTATCCAAAAGCCAAGTCTGCAGAGCCTGCAGGAGACATGCACCCACAGTAGCTGACTGAGGAGAGGAGAGAGCCTGCTTTACACTTGCATCTAGATCAGAGCTCACCCTACAAAGACATGGGGTGTGACATTCGGAGTTTAGAGAAAGGGCATCTCAAGCAGGGAAAACAACAAAGCAGATCCGTGGAGTCAGGGAAAAAAGGAGCACGAATGGACTTCCCTCGCGGTCCAGGGGTTAAAAACCTGCCTGCCAGCACAGGGGGCATGGGTTCAAGCTCTGGTCTGGGAAGATTCCACAAGTCGCAGGACAACTAAGCCTGTGCACCAGAGCGTGGAACTGCAACTACAGAACCCACGTGCCACAACTACTGAAGCCCATGTGCCCTGCAGAAGAGAAGCCACCACAACTAGAGAAAGCCCACTTGCCTCAACCAGAGAAAGCCCACGAGCTGCAACAAAGACCCAGCACAGCCATAAATAGACAGACAGAAGGGAGCTTTTTAAAAAGAACGAAAAGAAAGATGCACAAGAGGGCACAGTGAGTGGCTTCGTCTGGGTCAAGCACTGGTGCCTGAAGATGAGGAAGATGCTTGCAGAGGAAGGCCGGGGACAGGCGTAGAGGACCAGGACCCAGTAACCTCAAGTACTTGTAAACTTATCACAAGAAAATCATTCAAAATCTATACATATTCAAACTGACCTGCAGATTCAACACCATTCCTTATCAAAATCCCAGATAGTTTCTTTGTAGAAATTGACTAATTTTAGAATTGGTGTGGTAGTTTGAGGGACCCAGAACAACCAAAATAGCTTGAAAAAGAAGAACAAAGGTGGAGGATTCTTGGTTTCAAAACCTGCTACAGAACTCCAGTAATCAAGACTGTGGTTTTGGACTAAGGCAAGACCTACGGATCATAGGAAAAGAACTCAGAGTCTAGAAACAAACCTTCACATTTACAGTCAACTGATATTCAGCAAGGATACTAAGACAATTCAGTGAGGGAAAGGATAGTCTCTTCAACAAATGATTCTTGAAAAAAGAATAAATCTATTGTATATCAACTATCAGATCAGGTCAGATCAGATCAGTCGCTTAGTCGTGTCCGACTCTTTGCGACCCCGTGAATCACAGCACGCCAGGCCTCCCTGTCCATCACCAACTCCCGGAGTTCACCCAAACTCATGTCCATCGAGTCAGTGATGCCATCCAGCCATCTCATCTTCTGTCGTCCCCTTCTCCTCCTGCCCCTAATCCCTCCCAGCATCAGAGTCTTTTCCAATGAGTCAACTCTTCGCATGAGGTGGCCAAAGTACTGGAGTTTCAGCTTTAGAACATCATTCCTTCCAAAGAAATCCCAGGGCTGATCTTCAGAATGGACTGGCTGGATCTCCTTGCAGTCCAAGGGACTCTCAAGAGTCTTCTCCAACACCACAGTTCAAAAGCATCAATTCTTCGGCGCTCAGCCTTCTTCACAGTCTAACTCTCACATCCACACATGACCACAGGAAAAACCATAGCCTTGACTAGACGAACCTTTGTTGGCAAAGTAATGTCTCTGCTTTTGAAGATGCTATCTAGGTTGGTTGTAACTTTCCTTCTAAGGAGTAAGCGTCTTTTAATTTCATGGCTGTTATACTTCAACAAAAAAAAATTTTTTTAAAGAATAAATTTGAACTCCTATCTTGAACAGTTCACAAGCATTAACTCAAAATGGATCAAAAACCTAAGTGAAAGAGATAAAACTATAAAACTCTTAGAAGAAAACATTGGCATAAATCTTGGTGACCTTGGATTTGCAATGGTTTCTTAAGTATGACTCCAAAAGCATGAACAACAAAGAAAAAAGATAAATGGAACTTCATCAAAATAGAAAACTTTTCTGTTTCAAAGGACAGTATTAAGAAAATGAAATGAATGTATGTCAACTCTACTTCGATTTAAAAAAAGAAAATGAAATGAAAACCCACAGAATGGGAGATATTTTTTTCCGATCGTGTAACTGATAAAGGACTTACATCTAGAATATATGAAAACATTCTTATAACTCAATCATAAAAAGAAAAACCAATCTTAAACAGGCAAAGAATTAGAACAGCCATTTCTCTAGAGAAAATATACCAATGGATAATAAGCATATGAAAAACTGTTCACCATCACTAGCCACAAGGGAAACACAAACCAAAACCACAATAAGAGACCACTGCATCCCCACTAAGATGGTCAGAATTAAAAAGAAAGATGATAACCAACGCTGGTGAAGATGTGGAGAAACTAGAACCTTCAAACCCTCCTGGATGGAATGTGAAAGGGTATAGCTCCTTTGAAGGACAGTTTGGCAGTTCCTTAAAAAGTTAAATATAGAGTTACTACTATATGACCTAGCAACTCCATACCTAGGTGTATACCCAAGAGCAGTGCAAACATATGCCCACACAAAAGCCTGTGCATCCAGTGTTCAGGGCACCATTATTCGCAATAACCAAAATGAAACAACCCAAATATCCATCAACTGAATGGATACGCAAAATGCTATATCCATATAATGGAGTATTCAGTTCAGTTCAGTCGCTCAGTCGTGTCTGACTCTTTGCAACTCCATGAACTGCAGCACACCAGGCCTCCCTGTCCATCACCAACCCCTGGAGTTCACTTAAACTCACATCCATCGAGTCAGTGGTGCCATCCAGCCATCTCATCCTCCGTCATCCCCATCATCTCCTGTCCCCAATCCCTCCCAGCATCAGAGTCTTTTCCAATGAGTCAACTCTTTGCATGAGCTGGCCAAAGTACTGGAGTTTCAGCTTTAGTATCATTCCTTCCAAAGAATACCCAGGACTGATCTCCTTTAGAATGGACTGGTTGGATCTCCTTGCAGTCCAAGGGAGTCTTAAGAGTCTTCTCCAACACCACACTTCAAAAGCATCAATTCTTCGGCGCTCAGCTTTCTTCACAGTCCAACTCTCACATCCATACATGACTACTGGAAAAACCATAGCCTTGACTAGACGAACCTTTGTTGGCAAAGTAATGTCTCTGCTTTTGAAGATGCTATCTAGGTTGGTCATAACTTTTCTTCCAAGGAGTAAGCGTCTTTTAATTTCATGGCTGCAGTCACCATCTGCAGTGATTTTATTTTATTTTATTTTTTTATTTGGCCACGGCTTCCGCCGCAGCTGCTGCTCTGCTCACACCAGGCTCCGCGGGAAGGCACAGCCGCGCACGCCGGGACCTCCGGGACCCCAGCCTCAAACCTCCAGGCAAGAATTTAA
>NW_011494765.1:3655264-3660294 GCF_000754665.1 Bison bison bison | reverse complement strand
CTGCTTTTGAATACGCTATCTAGGTTGGTCATAACTTTCCTTCCAAGGAGTAAGCGTCTTTTAATTTCATGGCTGTACTCACCATCTGCAGTGATTTTGGAGCCCAGAAAAATAAAGTCTGACACTGTTTCCACTGTTTCCCCAAGTATTTCCCATGCAGTGATGAGACCAGATGCCATGATCTTCGTTTTCTGAATGTTGAGCTTTAAGCCAACTTTTGCACTCTCCTCTTTCACTTTCATCAAGAGGCTTTTGAGTTCCTCTTCACTTTCTGCCATAAGGGTGGTATCATCTGCATATCTGAGGTTATTGATATTTCTCCCAGCAATCTTGATTCCAGCTTGTGCTTCTTCCAGCCCAGCGTTTCTCATGATGTACTCTGCATATAAATTACTTGGCAACAAAAAAGAATGGAGTATTGACGTGCTACAACACGAACCTACCTTGAAAACTTACACTAAGTGAAGGGAGCCAGACACAAAAGACTACAGGTGATATGATTTCACTTACATGAAACGTTTAGAACAGGCAAATCTATGCAGCAGGAAGATTAGTGGTTGCCTATGGCTGGGCTGGTAGAGGGTAGGCAGGTGAGGACTAGGGAGAAAAGGAGAGTGATTACTAGTAGGTATGCAATTTCTTTGGGGGTAATGAAATGTTCTAAAACTGACTGTGTTGATGGTTACACAACTCTGTGAATATACTAAGAACCATTGGGCTGCAACTTTAAATGGGTAAATTGTATGGTATGTGAGTTATACCTCAATAAAGCTGTTATCCCCAAACTCAAATATATCAATATATAAAATCAGTAAAAGGTGCTTCAACACATGCTTTTTCAGGTGGCATTGTGGTTAAAAGTGTGGGGAGTCACGCTTCTGTGTGTAATCTAGTTATCTCCCTACTTCTAGATGTGTTGCTGTTGTTGTTGTTCAGTCACCTCATCGTGTCCAACTCTTTGTGACCCTATGGACTGCAGCACGCCAGGCCTCCCTGTCCCTCACCATCTCCTGGAGTTTGCCCAAGTTCACGTTCATTGCACTGGTGATGCTGTCCAACCATCTCGTCCTCTGAAGCCACTTCTCCTTCTGCCCCAGGAGTCTTCTCTAGGACCACAGTTCAAAGGCATCAATTCTTTGGCATTCTGCCTTCTTTACAGTTCAGTTCTCACAACCTGATGTGAGCACTGGGACGACCACAGCCTTGACTATATGGACGTTTGTTGGCACAGTAATGTCTCTGCTTTTCAATGCACTGTCTAGGTTTGTCATTGCTTTCCTGCCAAGAAGCAATCGTTTTCTGATTTTATGGCTGCAGTCACCATCCGCAGTGATTTTGGATCCCAAGAAGAGGAAATCTGTTCCACTATTTCCACTTTTCTCCCTTCTATTTGCCATGCAGCAATTGGGCTAGATGTCCATGATCTTAGGTTTTTTTTTTTTAAATATTTAGTCTTAAGCCAGCTCTTTCACTCTCCTGCTTTACCCTCATCAAGAGGCTCTTTAGTTCCTCTTCACTTTCTGCCATTACAGTGGAATCATCCACATATCTGAGGTTGTTGATGTTTCTTCTGCCTATCTTGATTCTAGCTTGTAACTCATCCAGCCTGGCATTTCTCATGATGTGCTCAGCGTATAGGTTAAACAAACAGGGTGACAGCAGACAGCTCTGTTGTACTCGTTTCTCGACCTTGAGCTAATCAGTCGTTCCATACAGGTTTCTAACTGTTGCTTCTTGACCTGCATATAGGCTTCTCCAGAGACAGGTAAGATGGTCTGGTGTTCCCATCTCTCTAAGAGCTTTCTACAGTTTGTCATGATCCACACAGTCAAAGGCTTTAGTGTAGTTGATGAAACAGAAATAGGTATTTTTCTGAAATTCTCTTGCTTTCTCTATAATCCAGCCAATGTTGGCAATTTGATCTCTAGTTCCTCTTCCTTTTCTAAACTCAGCTTGGACATCTGGAAGTTCTTGGTTTGCATAATGCTGAAGCCAAGCATGCAAGATTTTAAGCATGACCTTGCTAGCATGGGAGATGAGTGCAATTGTCCAATGGTTAGCATATTTCTTTGGTACTACCCTTCTTGGGAATTGGGATGAGGATTGACCTTTTCCAGTCCTGTGGCCACTGCTGGGTCTTCCAGATTTGCTGACATAATGAATGCAGAACCTTGATGGCATCATCCTTTAGGGATCTGAGTAGTTCTGCTGGAATTTGACTGCATCTACTAGCTTTATTAACAGCAGTGCTTCTTAAAGCCCATTTGACTTCACACTCCAGAATGTCTGGCTCTGGGTGACTAACCACTCCGTCACGGTAATCCAGTTCATTAAGATCTTTCTTATATAGTTCCTCCGTGTATTCTTTCCATTCCGTTCTAGATGTGTAACCTTGGATAAGCTCTTTAATCCTTAAGTTGCTAATGCACCTCATTTTTCTCATATGTGAAATGGGTATGTATTAATAATACCTATCTCCAAATAGGTACCTATCTTCAGGGGTCTTCTGAAGATCAAATGGGATCAAGTATGTAGAACATTCATGACAGGGGCTACATAGTAAATACATACTAAATACTGACTGCTGTGAAATTATTGCTAATACATGTTAATAACAAACAACTAGAAGTAGACCCATGTCCAAAAGTGAAGAGAGCATTAACAAAAGTATGCTACCCATGGAATCCACTTGTTTCATTAAAATAATAGCTCTGTGGGGTCCGTGTAGATATGGAAAGTCTGATCTATAAGAAACGTTTGCAGGAAAACAGCCCCCCCCCCAAAAAAAAGTAGGTCTAAAATGGGAAAAACAAAGTATGTGCGACAAAAAGTGAGATGCAAAGTTTCATAATGGATCGTGTATGATAAAGGAAGGATTCTCTGGATTTGTTTCTTATTTGCCACATCACTCTTGTGGATATCCTAACACTGGTCCTAAGTAATATAAAATAAAGCAAGTTAGTCGCCGTATATCAAACTGAGGAGGCTCAGCCAAGCAGAGGTTTCCAGCACTGTTTAATGACTGACGCCTCGACAAGAACCTCAAACTGCCACGCGATCCTGAAGAAGCTTCTGACGTGTCAGCCACTCACTCCTGCTCCATGTGGCTCAGGGTCTTCCCTCAATTTCAGATCTTGAGGACTCTAACTTGCAGTCTTTCTGGTTCTGACTTTTCCTGTACGCTCCAAGAACCAAAAGTGGGGGTTATCAGGGCACTTGTTGGTTTTTTTTCCTTTTGCTTCTGGGTCTTGTGCGAAGCTTGGCTTCAGCATTGCTGGAGGATGGGCTAAGGACAAACTACAACCGGTTTCCAGAGTGAACTGATCCAGCAGGGAGCCCCAATCTCAGAGAAAAGAGTGAGTTCTGCTCACTTTCACGCCCCTACCCAGAACATGCCAAAGGAGAGCCAAGTCAGACACATGTCAGAAGCAGCAGGGTTTATTTGTGGGCATGCAGTAAGGCCGCCTAAAATGTTTCTGAAGCAAACTGCACATAAAAATGTCTACACATACACCTGGAGGAAGAAAACGCTCACTGTGGTGAGGAGGGCCAGGGGTGACTCACGTGTGTCCACCGTCTCCTGAATCGGGATGAAGCCGACAGGCAGAGTGTCCTTGATGTCGATGAGCTTCATGTCCACTAACACGTTCCCTAAATGGCTCTTGGGAAGAAAGAAAAGAGATATAGACGATTAATCTGAACACGCCTGTGGTGGGTCTGCCATTCTGGCTTCAAAAGGCATATTTAACACAATGACTCATGCAGCTTTACGACAGCAGGTTAATTAGAGTAGGTGCCAGTTAATGATCCCCAGCGGCTACACAGGGACTCTGGTGGCCCCCAGAAAAGGATTTCGTCTGCAGAACCTCAAGGCCACTCACTCAGACGTGGCCTTGGTTAGCAGAATGAGTGGCTCAGGAGATGCCCGAGATGTAACTGAGCAGAGAGCAGCTGTGCACCCACGTCCCGGGGCCATGTGGCCCCTTAGCCCTGAGCATCAGCTCTCGGGGCAGCAGGTTTAGAAGAGCACATTCCCGGGGTGGCTGTTGCACCGGGAGGCAGGGGAGCTACATCTCTAACAGAGAATCAACCACACTCCCCAGTGATCACTGGTCTCTGCATATTGACACGCATTTTGGTGGCTAGATATGTTCTGTAAAACTCCACAAATCGTAAACTCACACAGAGTGGGAAAGCCCTGCTGCCTAATATTACACATCTTCCAAAATGATGTGCACAGGGGTCTCTTAAAGCTTCTACTTAGTGGTGGTGCACAGGGTCCACGGTGCACAGTTTGCCGTAACCAGAGCAAAAATATCTTCGAAGATGGCATGCAGTCCTATAATTGCAAGAGAGAATTCTTTGCAAATGCCCTGGCACTTGCAGCCCGAATTTCAAGTTGGAAACGAGCTCTAGAGAGATCTACCCTACAACTTAAACAAAGTGGGGCCACCACGGAGGTTTCATTAACATTTTCAGAGTCATTTACAACTTAGCTCCCCCTCTCTCTAGTTAGAGCCAGTTAGAAAAAGAATGATGCCTTCCCATCCCAAATCTCTCCTGTTAGGATGCTAACAACGCACTTGGCATGCCCATCTTCCAGAAATGCCTAAGCCCCCATAAGCACACACGTGGTTTACTTGTTCTGCATTCCTAGACGACCCCACCACCTTGCCCTGCACAGCAGTTCCTCTGGAGTCAAGCCTGGCCTGGTCAGAGAAGGGTGTGGCCCTCAGTCTCTGCGGCCCCGCCCGTCCTGCCCAGTGCCAACACCATCACTGAAAACCAAGCAGGGAACTCCTATCATCTATACTCTATGCTTTGTTCTCTCTTGGCACGCTCAACTTTCCTTCGTATCAGTTTCTAATGGCATGTTTGTGAGGTTTTTAGGTAGTATCTTCTTTGTGAGGTTTTTATGTAGTATCTGCTTCCCCACCAGGGTTTAAGAACCACGAGGACCAAAACCATCTCTGCTACTACTATACATCCAAGCCTAGCATAGATCTTGGCAAACAGTAGGTACTCAATAA
>NW_011494765.1:3653890-3655164 GCF_000754665.1 Bison bison bison | reverse complement strand
TTTTTTTTTTTTTTTCATGGCAGTTGCTTTTCCATGTCATCACTGCTTTCTGCATTGAGAAATTAACAGCTGGGTATGTTTCCCTGCCCTGTAGATGGATGGGCGTTCATCAATATCCTTCTCCAACGTCTTCCATCTGACAAGTTGGGTTTTAACAGAAGTCAACTGCAAACCACTTAGCGACCTCACCCTCCACACTCTACGAACGTCCCTGATCATAAAGCCAGGACGTCAGTGGTGCAGCCATTAAAAGAGGCATGAAGACCCCCCCCTCCGGTGCACATGGAATGGGAGGCTGCACTGTCAGAGCTTCCTGAAGCCCAAGTGAGGTCCCTTGGCGCCCCGGGCTGCCGCTGCACCAGGTTTAATACAGTAGGTCTGCGACACCATTAATTTTGCCTGTTCCTCTCCCTTCCCCCATCCTGTGCTCTCTTTCATTTCCTCCTCATAAATATGAAGAACGTATTCCCAATCCTTGTTGAGCAAATGATTCATGCCAAAAGCCCAATATGCACTGACTCAGGGTATTTATATTGTCTCTGGTAGCCAGTATTTGCTAGTATACTGTAATTATTTTTGACAACCTTGCATTTAAGGTAGCCACAGATAACCAACTTAATATTCAAATGTTCATAAATCCTTCTGTTTAATATCCTCCCTACCTAATCTATGTACATTATTATTACAGGTAATGCAGAAAGTACAGGGCATGAAAAGTGCAATTAATCTCGATCCTTCCCCAGGAAGCAATGTCACTCCAAAGCCAGGATTCTGTGTTAACAGCATTATTGGGGGAAAGGAATTCAGGTTCCAGAGGAGTCTCCCCAAACTCCTACACAGGGAGTCTCAAGTCGCCTAATTAAGAATCCGTCCAGTCTTGAGATTCTACATCCCTCCTTTGCAGTTGTAAAAAATTATGCCATGCAAAGTCTTGGCTCTGACAGCGGGACTGGGACAGACCGGCTGTAACAGATTAAAATATGGCTCATTCCTGCTCTACTCCTCAGCTGGCAAGGGGGCCCCTGCCACCCCTTTGAACTGCCTTCCCTCTGTGTCTCACTACAGGACCCATTCATTCTTTTTCTGAAAATAAAATGCACCTAATTTCCTTACTGCCTCAAAAGGGGGGCAGGGGATTCTCCCACTGCCCTTGTCCTCGTCTTACATCCTCTCCCACAGGCACCTCACCATGCCTGCCTGGCCCTCACAGAGGAAGAGATACAAAGTAGGCACTCAACACACATCTCCTGAATGTTTGACAAATGATTAGATCG
>NW_011494765.1:3653292-3653790 GCF_000754665.1 Bison bison bison | reverse complement strand
GGCACACAGTAGGTACTCAATAATTACTGCTGAATAAATTACTATTTTGGGGTACATTTTCAACCAGACGGGCCACTCAGAATCTGAAATCAAAATGGACTTGCTCGGACGACAAATCTAAATAATGCCAACAAAAATATTAAAAGTATAGTTAATAAGTGCATTATAAACCAAAAGTACACAAATGAAATAAATTCCTGAAATTTAGCCATGAAGGTCAAAGTGTCGAGTGTAAACTATGACCAGTGTTTTCTCGGCACTGTGGTCAGAAAGCCATCTCTCTCAAAAGCTGGTATTTGAGGAGGATTTAAAATGATTACATTTCAGGTAGCTGGGTCTAGGAAAACAACGCACAGGCCAGCACAGCAAGTGGAGAGCGGAACCCTACACGGAATAAATCTCTGATCGTGGAGGAAGGGTTGGAACCATTAACCCAACTCGCAAACATCAGCTGCTTTCAGAATCGTCTGATCTAATCTATCATACCTTTTTTTTTTT
>NW_011494765.1:3648256-3653192 GCF_000754665.1 Bison bison bison | reverse complement strand
ATACAAAGTAGGCACTCAACACACATCTCCTGAATGTTTGACAAATGATTAGATCGATCTATTTTCTACCATCCACTTACCCATGACACTAAAATTAACAAGCCCCAGTGACTTCTCTCTGTCATTTTTTAACTTTTTAGTGTCCCTACTCCAAGGGATCAGGGGCTCTTCGGGCCGAGAGTACCAACACCCCATAAGCCTTCAAGGAAATGCAACAAAAACAGAAATCAAAAACAGCCAATGAGATCATCTGTCCTCTGCAGCCGCGGACTCCTCTTCAGCAGGAGGGGCTGAGGCTGAGTGCAGGTCAGGAGTGAACGTGCGAAACCACTGGGCAGAGTACGGGTGTGGACACGCGCTGCTCAAGCCTCAGGAGGTGGTCGCACAGCCCTGCGTGCAGTGAACACGCGGACTTCCCGCGGAAAGGGGCAGCCAGCAGCAGAACAGAGGTGACAAACACTAAGAATATGGATGGTTTCAAAGAGGGTATAGGTAACCTCCAAGGACAAAGGGGACGAGAGAGCACCATAGGTGTTTATGGACGCAGGATGGAGGGATGGAGCCAGGGGCACTGCCCAAATGTCACAGGCCTGACATCTGGAAAGGTAACTGGCCTTCAGACCTGCCCCTGGGGTCTCCTCGCTGCACCGTGACCCAACCTCAGACCTGCCCCTGGGGTCTCCTCGCTGCTCTGTGACCGGATTCAGACCTGCCCCTAGGGTCTCCTTGTTGCTCTGTGACCTGAAGGTCCTGCTCAGACCCACCGCGGGCCCAGTTGCCAGGAACTTCCCTCCTCCATCAGGAGCTCTGTCCTTTACAGTGAGTATTTATTACTCGCATCATGAGTGGGAAAAAATGAGAGCAACGAGTCTTCCCTGAGTATGTTAGAAATCATTTTCCTAACAAACACTTATCAACAAATGGGAACACCTGCTGGACAAGAGTGTGGACCACAGATCCATGTGACGAGCCACAGCCAGAAAATGCTTCAGGGACGCATGAGGACTGTGACGGGACCATGGGGCTGTGGGCTTGTGACAGAGAGAAAGACGGTGATCTTTTCCCTTCCAGGCTTCTGAATGGGGATGCTTGAACCTGATTATTTTTTAAATCACTTATGAACATATTTTATTGTTGCCATAAGATTTATAAAAACAATAAAAAAACAATAAAAATATTTCCCATCTGATTTTTGTTTTGCATTTAGGCCCAAAATAAAATGGCACTCCTAAAAATGAAAATCTGACTGCTCCCTATTAGGGTTAGGGAAGACAGGTGTCCTTAGACAAGCACATAAACTCCCTGATCTCAGGAGCTATTACTTTAAGAGTCTGAGGATGGAGGCAGCATATTTGCAGAGTGCCCAGGACAGGCCTCACATGGAAAGGAGACTCACAAGAGCCACTTCTCTTTTTTCTAAACCACCTATTAGAACACCTTTAGTAGGTGCCTTTAAACTTTCCTAATTTATGGGCTTAAGTATTAAAAACAACACAGTAAAAGTAATCTGCATGTGTGGTGGATACCTACCTGCCGAAACAATGAAAGGTCACGTGGCAGAGAGACCTGGGGAGAAAGTCTCGGGCAGGGGTGACCGTGGGGCATCTTCTGGCTATGTTCCCATCATACTACCCTGCAATTTGTTACTCGATGAAAGGCAGGCAGGATGAGAGCTGTGAGAGAAATCTTTTCCGTGTTTCCTTTGGAAAACAGGTTTTAATGGAACTCACGGCACACTTGGGTATGTGGTTAATAATACTGTTAATAAATGAAACCCAGTGGTGGCTGCTGATCCTACCCTGTTTACTTAAAACCACCAATAAATTAACACAGCGATGAAAACAAACCACCACCAAAAAAGTGAGGAAATTTTCAAACACAAATGGAAATGACTTGTGCTCACTTAGCAAACGGAAAGCTAGACTTACATTTTCTTTGGAAAAGGATCTCGTGAAGCACAGGTATCGGGTAACCTTGGATTTAAATAAACCGTCTTTCCAGAGGTCAGCGTCCACACCATCTGCCGTCTGAGCGACCTGCACCAGAGAGACGGGGAGGAGGACACAGGTGAGGCAGGGGCCATGGAGGGCGGGCGCGAGGGGCTTCCGTGCCTGCGCCAGTTAACTCCGCCCGGACTCGCGCAGCATCTCATTAGTCCCCTTCACCAGGCCCTGGGAAGAGATTTTTCCAAGAGGGGCCAAGGGAGAGTGTGAAAAATACAACTTCTAAAAATACTGTCCCTGGGGAAGTCATTGATTAAAGACACCCTGACAAAAGTGCTTCTAATGAGAAAAGAGGAACTTCTGTTTGTCGTGGACCGAGAAGGGACTGGAGAAGTCAGCGCGTTACGGTGCTCATTACCAGTCACTCCGGGGACGGTACAGGGCGCAGAGGGAAGAATGGGGCGTGAAATGCCACCTGAGAGGGGCCCGCCTGCCAGACACCTGGCACAGCTTCCTGCCCCGGGGCTGACTGGGCTGGCCAGGGGCTGCTATCACTGGGTGCGGGGGGCGGGCAGGGCGTCAGGGAGGTTCGCCTTGCCCCGCTTCTTTTCAGCACAAGTTCTGTGAGTGGAATTCAAGGTTGAAAACCAGCGTGATAGGAAAATTAAAAAAAAAGACTCAGCTGCTAGTTTCTAGTCTCACTGAGGAGCCATAGTCTCGTATATGGCTGTAGGAATTTCCCTCTAAGGGCTTCCCTGGGGGCTCAGATGGTAAAGAATCTGCTTGCAATGCAGGAGACCTGGGTTCAATCCCTTGGTTGGGAAGTTCTCTGGAAAAGGGAAAGGCTACCCACTCCAGTATTCTTGCCTGGAGAATTCCATAGACATACGAGCCTGGCAGGCTATAGTCTCTGGGATTGCAGAGTCGAACATGACTGAGGGACTAGCACTTTTCACTTTTAGTTTCAAGACGCATTCAAGGATGAAGCCAGCCTTGATGTGAGTCTTACAGGGCCTGGGCCCTGGGCCGTGGGACCAAGGCCATCAGTGGGAAGAGCTCAAGAGGAGACGGGAGAGGAGGGGAAGGCTGGCCGGGACATGCTCTCCCCATTCTCTCCACGATGCTCGTTAAGGAACAATCAGGCTCTGTGCTGCCGCTTCCCTCAGCACCTAACAGGTCAGAGGAATCCACATCCTGGCTGCACCCTAACGGGACTCCAGGAAGACTGGGAGCAGGGCCCCTTTGGGGAGCAGTGCCCTGTGCAGCCGGCCCCCTGAAGTGCACTCTGGAATCTCCCTGCTCCTCCTTCTGAGGCTTAGACTGTTGGAGGCATGTGTGCTCAGTTGGGTCTGATTCTTTGCGACCGCATGGACTGTAGCCAGCCGGGCTCCTCTGTCCATGGAATCTTCCAGGCAAGAATACTGGGGTGGGTCGCCGTTTCCTTCTCTGGGGAATTGTCCCAACCCAGGGATTGAACCCACATCTCTTGAGTCTCCTGCATCGGCAGGCAGATTCTTTACCAGCTGAGCCACTGGGGAAGACTATGGGAAGCCTTCCTTGATCTGACAAGCTCTGGGCTGTCCTCACAAACTGCTGAAAACGCCTTTGTTCTTTACACAAAACTGCCCTGATTCTGCCCCGTCCTGTGTCCACACTGCACAGCAGGCCCACACGACTCGGACTGTCACGTGCGAAGCCGGGAGTGTGGGGGCCGACTCCTCCAGGAGGGTCCCAGAGCCCCCACGTCCATGTTCTCTGAGGGAGCCCCTGAAAAGACCAAAGGCCAACTGGCAAAAGAAAAGGGCTTGCTTTCACACCGAACAATTGGTAAGTTCATAAATGCCATACGGGAAAAGAAGGGTCCTCGTGCTGAATATGCAAAGATGTTTGACCTGAAATCTGAAGGAGGAATGGTATGGTGACCATCTCAGGGACAGTCTGGTTCAAGTATGTCACTCCCACAGAAAGAAACACGGCCGAACAGACCAGGCCTTGTCCGCACTTGTCCCCACAATGGTCACACATAAAGTTCCTCAGAAAACCTGAGATTTGAGGCCGTGGCCCCAACTTCTACCACCAAGGATCCCTTACGCTTTGTCTTCTCCCACATGTTCCACGTTTGAAAGATTTTTGTTTCCCAAACTGTACTTGTATTTCCTCAGTTCAAAGATGTAGCCATTTGAGAATCACCTGTGGATTTAAAGAACGCTCCTTTAGGAAAAAAAGAAACATCATGTCAAATTGCAGAAACCAATTTCTCAGATGCATTGCAATTTTGGAACCATTAAAATGTGACAAGATGCCACAGGAACAAAGAAAGAAGGGAACCTATGTAGTTTCTCTATAATAAATATTATTTTTGATAAATTTTTACAAAAAACAGAGAGTCTGCAGAACATGCAAAGGCTGTGGTACCTCCAGCCTTCCACGGAAAAGCCTGGGGGTTCAGGAGGGTATTCCTGGCTACCATGGGGTGGTGTGCCCCCTCATTCAAGGCCATCGTTTCCAGGGTTTGAAAATGAGGATTCCCTTCTCTCACCCCACTGCTAGAATCTTCCCTTTTCTGAATGAGAAGACACCCTGGTATGACGAAGAGGCCGGTGCAGGAATGCAAAGAGGGGAGAGGGAAGCAGGAGCAGGCCTGCTCCCTCCTCAGAGGCCCCCTTCCCTCCCTCTGTCCCTGCAGTTAACAGGCCTCCAACCTGCTCCTGACACCCATTCAACAAGGTCCACCATGGCTCAGCTCTGCCCTGAGCCACAGCTCACGTGCGGTGAAGTGAAAACGTGTAACGCCCTCCAACCCCAGCCAAGGGGAGTGAGAAGGGAGGTGAGAGTGAGACAGAAGAGGAGGGAGAGAAGCGTGTGTGTGGGTGTGCGTGTGCACATGCGTGTGCAGGGTGGATGTGGGTGTGCAGGGTGGATGTGGGTGTGCAGAACACGAAGGTGCCTGCAGCCAGGGGTCCACAGCCTGGGCTGGATCCACCTCCAAGGCT
>NW_011494765.1:3642583-3648156 GCF_000754665.1 Bison bison bison | reverse complement strand
GAGGGAGAGAAGCGTGTGTGTGGGTGTGCGTGTGCACATGCGTGTGCAGGGTGGATGTGGATGTGCAGAACACAAAGGTGCCTGCAGCCAGGGGTCCACAGCCTGGGCTGGATCCACCTCCAAGGCTGCTTGAGGTGTGGGGAGCCCAGATCTGGCTCAGCAGCAGGACTAGGGAAGTCCCTGGAGGAGCAAGGCTGGGCCTTCACAGCTTGCCTTCCCTGGAGCAAGTTCTCAACCTAAACTCTCCCCATGGCAAGCTAGACTAGCTACGAGGTAAGTTGGAGAAGGAAATGGCAACCCACTCCAGTGTTCTTGCCTGCAGAACACCATGGACAGAGGAGCCTGGCGGGCTACAGTCCATAGGGTCACAAGGAGTCGGACATGACTGAAGTGACCAAGCGTATGAGGTAAGTGTGTGGTCAGTAGCTACATGGGTGCCCCACAGAAGTTCACATCTAAACTCTGTCCCTGTGAACTCAGTCTTGAGTCCCAGGATGGGAAGTGGGGGACAGGGAGGCAGGCTGTGGGTGGAGGAAGAGGACTCTAGGTACAGCAGACCCCAACCTGACACTCCAGGCTTAAGCAAACCCCACCCCTGAGGGCACTGTGGGGACACAGGGGATAATGCACGAGACCTGCCTCAGTGCTCACCCGGGACCGCATGAAGCCAGCGCCGACAGGTCTACGCAAACGTGACGACCCCATGAAGGCAGCGCCAACAGACAGGTCTACGCAAATGTGACGACCCCGTGAAGCCAGCGCCAACAGACAGGTCTACGTAAACATGACGATCCCATGAAGCCACTGCCAACTGACAGGTCTACGCAAACGTGACAAAGTGAAACACGCTTTTATAGCTACAACACACTACATCAGGATTTGAAAAGCCCTGCATTGTCACATGAGGGCTCAGCTCCAACCTCTGGTCCCTGGGGTTCCTTCCCATCTCTGGGACTAGACCTGGTCTTCAACACAGATTATGTATTTGTGTGATTAACCTTTGCCGGCTCTACTGCCCCGCCACTGACAAAAGCTTCGCCAAGCCGAGGACGATGTCCAATGGCCATTTATTCCCTGTACTCAGCATCCTGCCTGATACACACGGGCTCAACCACAACTGGCTGAAGGAGTGAACGGACAAATCAGCCTGTAGATCTGCAGCAAACCGTGAAAAACCAAGAAACCCTGCTAGCTGCTGGAGTAAGGTAATACAAATTTAAAAAATGAAATTTCCAGGACTTAATCCCTTGAGCTGAATGTATGTGTCCCCTTCAAAATCACCACTCACAGGTCAAACCCCAATTTCAACAGCGAGGCCACTTATTCCTTCGGTTTTATCTATACCCTGTCTTGTTCCCAAAATGACTAGAGGATGCCCAATGCTGCTGCCGGCTGCAGTGCCCCGGGCGTGTCTGTCGTAGGGGTTCACACGTGCATGCACACACACACACACACACACCCCTCTTACACACTCACACACTCAGACCCTCCCTCTCCTTCTCCCATCTTCCCAGTATAGGAGCTGCCTCTGTGGAGGAAGAGGTGGGCAGTGACAGACAGGGCACTTGGGTTTACCGCTCTTCCCCGCCAACATTCTTCTAAAATGACAACCTGGTGGAGACAGTACAGAGCCACTAAAATAAAGAGCAAGAGAGGAGTACAGCACGAGGCAGAGGCCATCGGATCTGTGGAGACGTGGGAAGTGGAAGGTCCAGGGTGTAGCAGAGGAGGGAGGACAGATATCCCAGGGCCCCAGACACCATTGGGATGAGGGTGGAGGGCCTGGAGATGGGTGGGATGCGAGTTTAGAACTGGAGACAGGCAGAACAAAGCCATTAAGATTCCTAGAGCCCCACTCTGCTTCAGAAGTATTTTCTGCAGAGATGGGATCAGGAGGGCTCAGAGTTCCAGGACACCAGCTTGGTGGGGAAGGAGGTGAAGGAGGAAGTAAAACTCCAGAGTCAGAGCAGAGGGTAATAAATATGCACACTGAGCTGAACAGTGACTGAAAGGTGGGCCCTCTCCTGTCCCTTCCAGGCCCACCCTCCTTCCTGCTTTTGGAACCTTGGGAGCCAGGTGTACCCCTAAATGTTGCAAATTGAAGGATGCGTCTCTGGAGAAATTAAAGAGTGCTAGAGAGAAGACCAGCACCCACAGGCTCTGAGGTCTCTGGTTACAGTTACAAGAGCCAGCTCCCTGGTGCACCAGCTGCTGTGCAGCCCACCAGTCATCAGGCCCCACCCCTACCACAGGGCTCCGACTGTAGGAGCTAGGGCCTGGCTCTTAACTGACAACAAAGAATTACCAGGCACTGGGGGAGTCTCAAATATGACAACAGGGTCCAAATTATTAGAAGAAAGGGAACCTGAAGATAGCACAGCAAACAGGAGGAAACAACAAAAGCTAAAGAATTAACAACCAAACCTGTAATGAATATCTTCAGAGGAATAAGTGAAGATACACAGTCACCAAGCAAGAACTGGGTTTCCCTGGTGGCTCAGACAGGAAAGAATCTGCCTGCAATGCCGGAGACCCAGGTTCGACCCCTGAGTCACGAAGATCCCCTGGAGAAGGGAATGGCTCACCCACTCCAGTATTATTGCCTGGAGAATTTCATGGACAGTCCATGGGGCTGCAAAGAGTTGGACACAGCTGATCAACTAACACTTTCACTTTTTTAAAAACGAGAATAGAATATTGTGGAAAACGTTTTAAAAGGAACAATTTAAGACAACACATGGAGTTTAGACATAAAAACTTGTAGCTAAAATTAAACATTAAAAAAAAACCATATTGGAGGAGAAAATTGAAGAAATCTCCCAGAAGATAAAATACAAAGGTGAAGAGAGAAACTAGAGATGGGGAAAAAAAAAAACCCTAAGAAAACCGAAGAATCAATATAGTATCCAACAATGAAATTCCAGAAAGGGAAATAAAAAACATAAGAAAAAGTGAGCTTCCACAGTAAGGAGATCCTGAGAGTTCTAGCACAGTGAATAAAAAAGTCCACCCCAAAGCACAGCCATGGAGAATCCCATTGATTTTGGGATGAAAAAACCGCCCTTAAAACTTCCAGAGAGAAGTAACAGGCCACGTACAGAGGAACAGAATCAGAATGCACTCGACTTCTCTTCAGCAACATTGAAAACTAAGGCGTGAACAACCTCTTCAAAATTCCAAGGATTTCTGGATTTCTCCACCTCAACCAGCGTCAAGTAAGCATGAAGGTAGAAGATCTTAGCAGACATCCAAGGACTCACAAAGTTCATCCCGCTGCCTTTTCTGGGGAGCCTAGGGGAGGATGTGCCAGCATGACTGGGGACTGAATCATACAGAGGAACCTAGAGCTCCTGGACAGGCCCCACACAAGACAGCCCGGGGACGGCCTGGACGGAGGGAAAGGAGAGCAGGTCATGGAAAGAAGAGTAATTCGGGCTGTCTCTGGGGGAAGGGGCAATGTGGACTGCACCCTGGGAAGAGGTGCGGATGGGCGAGGGACAGACGTGCGAGCATTTACAGGCCTGAAGCTCTGCGTGAAAATATAACTTAGTAACTAACCTGAAAACTTTAAGGAAAAACTAAATTCTCATGTAAAACTCAGTAGGCATCTAGACAAGGAAGTAAATGAAAGAGACAAGCCAAGAACTAATTCCAAGAACAGGAAACAGTTACAAGAAAGAACCTCCAGTCCTGCTGCATCACTTGATCCAGTGGTACCCAATGTTTGCCTTGTTATGATATATAAACGCTGCCCACTAATGTTCCGAAACTGTGATACTGCCTGATGGGCGGAGAACATAAGAAAACTACATGTGCAGGATAGGCGATCAAGAAATAAATAGTACAGTCACATTACTTAGAGATATGGAGATGAAGTACCAGAAGCGAAAAAATCTAAAAGAGCTGAAAGTAACTGCCTCTGGGGAACGAAACAGGGAGAGCAGGCAGAGACAGGGCCGGGCTGGCTATACTTTATTAAAAGTCCCTTAGTACTCTCTGATTTAACTGTGTAGGCATCACTTTGTTAAAAACAGAAAAGTGAATTTTAATTTTAAAAACTCAAGAGAGCTGGGGAGATGTCTCATGGAAGACAGGATGGGGGCGATACTCCCTGGAGAGAAGCTGTTACTGCGAGGACCACAGGGATGCTCCTGCGGATACAGCGTGACCCGGCTCCGGTCATCTCCTTAGTGTGTCCCAGTGTGTGACAGCGTCCAAAGCTGCATGTGCCTTCTCTACTGCCGAGTCCCCCAAGGGAACAGGAGCATGTGGAGGAGCCGCGGCCCCAAGCCTGGCAGAACCACACCAGGGCCTTGTACAGCTGCCTGCCCAGCCCGGGCTCAGCCTCTGGCTTGTGCAGCCCAGGCCCCCGACTTCCTTCCTTCTTGGGCTCCAGCTCAGAGGTCACATTCTGCATGACCACAAGGCAGTCCCAGAAGGAAATGTGTGTTCAGGAAGCCCAGAGAGCCCATGGGGTGCGGGAAGGAACCCCTGAGCATAACTGCAGGAAAGCCTCCTGGTTGGAGGACAGGTAGAGGGGCAGGGATCCCGGCTGAGTACTCACTGTTGTCGGGGCTCTGGTCCAGGCAGCTTCTGTGCAGAGTCTCACTGAATCCTCCCAATCACCCGATGCAAGGGGTACTACTTCCCCCTCAGTTTACAGATGAGAAAATGAGGCTTGGTGAACTTCCATAAACTAACTCAAAGTCATTCCGTGGTCAGAGCAGAGGTGGGGCTCTGTGCCCTCTGGCTCTGCCCCCTCAGCATCCAGTAAGCAGAGCACCCGCACACAGCCCAGGGAAGGACGGTCCACCTTCCGGGTCAAAACCAGGGCACCTCTGGGCCCTGCTTTGGGGACAGCTGACAAGCCATGGGCAGGCCTCTCTGACACAAAGAACCACCCAGGCCACTGAAAACAGTGGCACAGAGAAAGGGCATCCCTGAATGCTGCAGACATCTATTTCTTCTTTATTGACTACGCCAAAGCCTTTGACTGTGTGGATCACAATAAACTGTGGAAAATTCTGAAGGAGATGGGAATACGAGACCACCTGACCTGCCTCTTGAGAAACCTATATGCAGGTCAAGAAGCAACAGTTAGAACTGGAGATGAACAACAGACTGGTTCCAAGTAGGAAAAGGAGTACGTCAAGGCTATATATTGTCACCCTGCTTATTTAACTTCTATGCAGAGTACATCATGAGAAACGCTGGACTGGAAGAAGCACAAACTGGAATCAGATTGCCGGGAGAAATATCAATAACCTCAGATATGCAGATGACACCACCCTTATGGCAGAAAGTGAAGAGGAACTAAAAAGCCTCTTGATGAAAGTGAAAGTGGAGAGTGAAAAAGTTGGCTTAAAGCTCAACATTCAGAAAACGAAGATCATGGCATCTGGTCCCATCACTTTATGGCAGACAGATGGGGAAACAGTGTCAGACTTTATTTTTCTGGGCTCCAAAATCACTGCAGATGGTGACTGCAGCCATGAAATTAAAAGACGGTTACTCCTTGGAAGGAAAGTTATGACCAACCTAGATAGCATATTCAAAAGCAGAGACATTACTTT
>NW_011494765.1:3599113-3642483 GCF_000754665.1 Bison bison bison | reverse complement strand
TTACTTTGCCAACAAAGGTCCGTCTAGTCAAGGCTATGGTTTTTCCAGTAGTCATGTATGGATGTGAGAGTTGGACTGTGAAGAAAGCTGAGCAACGAAGAATTGATGCTTTTGAACTGTGGTGTCGGAGAAGACTCTTGAGAGTCCCTTGGACTGCAAGGAGATCCAACCAGTCCGTCCTAAAGGAGACCAGTCCTGGGTGTTCATTGGAAAGAGTGATGCTAAAGCTGAAACTCCAATACTTTGGCCACCTCATGCGAAGAGTTGACTCACTGGAAAAGACCCTGACGCTGGGAGGGATTGGGGGCAGGAGGAGAAGGGGACAACAGAGGATGAGATGGCTGGATGGCATCACCGACTCAACGGACATGAGTTTGGGTGAACTCCAGGAGTTGGTGATGGACAGGGAGGCCTGGCGTGCTGGGATTCATGGGGTTGCAGAGTCGGACATGACTGAGCATCTGAACTGAATTGAACTGAATGCTGCGGAGAGGACGCCCTGAGAAAGGGCATCCCTGAACGCTGCAGAGAAGACAGCGCTCGGGAACAGTCTGGAAGCCCATGGGTTTGGAGAGCTTTGCTGTGATGACAGGAGAAGAGAAGGAAAGAGACTAACTGGAACGCTTTAAAAGGTCCTGTGCGCTCACACAGGGCCCAGTGTTCTAACGCTGCTCTTTAACCTGCACGACACGGGAACGCCTGAGTTCACCCACACGAGGGGAGGGTGGAGGACACGGGCACACGGGGACCAGGGAGCACCCCAGCTAGCAGGCAGGCCTCAGGAAGAGAACACACGGGGGTTCACTTGCTCAGAGAAGAGATGCAGGGGCTTGTGCAAGAGACTGCACTCATTGCGATGAACCCACTCTCCAGTCTGTTCACTGCGTTCTATACGCTGCGAAGGTCCCAGCAACACCGCACATTCACTGGGTGCGTTCTAGGTGCCGGAACCGGCCCCAAGTATCTTATTCTCGTTAGTGTAAGTTACCTCATTTAACACAACAGCCCTACGTGAGTCACTGCAATAATCGGTTACTAGCTGATTTTATAGATGAGGAAATTGAGGAACAAAAGGATTGTGGCTAAATAAATTATGGTATGTCTATGTAATGGACATACATAGGACACATACTATATAACTGAAGCTAATATAATGCTGCATGTCAGTTATACCTCAATACAAATAAATTTAAAGCAATAATGTTAAAAAATATCCATAATGTCAACTGTGCAGAACCAATGCAGAACCGAAGGACACATATTCAGTTCTTAGAAAAGACAAAGTACGTATATGTAGAGAATTATGTCCATAATATATTAAGCGGGGGAGCAGGGATCTTCGTACTAGAAAGCATATGAGACAATCCATATAAGGGGGACATGGACATACCAGTTACTCCTGGAATGAGTATTAAATTCCATTAACTTGGTGCTGCCTATCAAAAGCCTTAAAGCTATATATGTCCCGTGACCAAGGAACGTCACTTCTGGGCAGAGAGCTGAAGCAGAACATCAGCTTTGTGCACAAGAGTGGATCATCACTTGTTCCTTCACACTGAGCTTCTGGGCGCTAGACGTGGACGAGGTGCAGAGGACAGAGGGCTGGACTAGGTGGACTTGGGCCCTGACCCCACAGGGGACGTTCCAGATGGGGCACGATGCATAACAAACGGGTAGACAAACAAATATGTCAGATGATTTTAGGAGTCTTAAGAGTCTTACATAAAGCAGAGTAATGGGGACAGGCGACCAGGGAGGGCCTCTCTGAGGAGGGGCCTCAGTGCCGACGCCTGTGATGGGAAGATGCTGTCCAGAGACCTGGAGGCAGAGCTGTGTGCAGCGAGGGGAAGATGAGGCTGACGGGTGGGCCACAGGGGCAAGGGGAGGGCTCTGGGGCCAAAGCCTGGTAGGAAGCGGAATCTCAACAGTGTAGAGGCAAACAAGGGGAGCAAGTGACACACTTCCGACGATCAGAGGATGTCCTTACAACGCAGGACTCTGCAGCATTTCAAACGACGCTGAGGACACATTGCCTGACAAGGGAAGCTGAAGGGAAAGAGTAAGTTACACAGTGGTTTCTAAAGTACAATCTTGGGATTGAATAAAAAAAAATGATGCAAATGAACTTATTTACAAAACAGACTCACAGGTCTCCAAATCAAACCAGTGAAAGGGGAAAAGTGGGGAAAGGGATAAATTAGGAGACTGGGATTAACATACACAAACTGCTATATATAAAACAGACTGCTGGGGTCCTTTAATGGACCGGAACCCGGCGGTCCGGAGTTGACGATAAGAAAGTGAAAGAGAGAGAGAGAGAGAAAGAAAGAAAGACAGACACGGGGACCCAAGCTCTGATGGAGCAAGGGTGCTTTATTAGCAGAAATGCAGGCTTATTTATCTTTAGTAAGATGATTACAGGATGAAATTTTATCAATAGTCACAATATGGATAGTCTGATACATACAAGGTCGCTGATGCAGAAAAGAGTCACTGAAGGGGATTCATACATGTGTCATCCTATGACCTCAGTCCTGGGAACAGCGTGCTGTTTCACTCGTTTCCGGAATAGGAACTGATTAGGAACAGAGAATCCTTGAGAAATGACAACATATTGGATTCCTTAAAGTCAAATGTCCCCTGACAACGGACAACTAACAAGGACCTACTATAGCACAGGGAACTCTGCTCAATGTTCTGCAATAACCTATGTGGGAAAAGAACCTGAAAAAGAATGGATATACACACATACATGTATATACATGGGCTTCCCTGGTGGCTCAGACAATAAAGTAAGAGACATGGGTTCGATCATCGGGCAGGGAAGATACCCTGGATAAGGAATGGCTACCCACTCTACTATTTCTGCCTGGAGAATTCCACGGACAGAGGAGCCTGGCGGACTATAATCCATGGGATCAGAAAGAGTCGGACACAACTGAGCAACTAACACTTTTTCATATATATATATATATATATAAATGATTCACTTTCTGTACATCTGAAACTAACACAACACAGTAGATCCACTATACTCCAATAAATTTTTTAAAAATACAATCTTATATTTTGTTTTTAAAAGTTAGCTATACAGGAAAGGATCTAAACAAATCAAAGCAACGTATTAAACTACTGTTTGGTTCTGCACAGTTGACATTATGGGTATTCTTTAATGTTATTGCTTTACATTTATTTTTATTGAGGTGTAACTAACATACAGCATTGTATTAGTTTCAGTTATACAGCATATGATTCAACATTCTATACACTGTGAAGTGATCACAGTAAGTCTAGTTAACATCTGTCATGATACATACTTACAGAATTGTGTGTGTGTGATGAGGTCTTCTAAGACCTACCCTCACTGAGCAAGTTTCAAATATGTGACACAGTCACAAGTAAATATAACTACAGTTGCCATGCTGTTCATGACATCTCATCACTTATTTATTTTATAACTAGAAGTTTGTACCTTTTAACTCTTTATGGTTTTCATAATAAGAAAAACAAAAAATTTTAATATTAAGAAAAGAAAAACAACAATTTAAAAGACTTCATTCGATGGAATGAGAAATAACGATCTGCTGGATTTAAACCTAAGAAACACTTTGTAAATCAGCTCCCCAACTAAGCTGACTGGAGAGGGGCTGGCAGTAAATCCTTAAAACTGTCAGAGGTCCTTCAATGTCAGGATCAAGTACTCTTGCCCAAGGAGAAGCTATTGAAAGACTGCTAACCATGGGTTTCATCAACCCGTTCACACCCTGGTGTTTTAAGAGAGCCCACCCACAATTCAAAGATGTGCTTGGCAGACAGAAAGCAGTCAAAGGGCCAGGAAATTCTGCAGACATTCCAAAGGAAATATCTGGCAGACGCTAGGAATAAGAGTCGAGTTCAAAGGGCTCTTGAAGTGTTAGATCATTCACTGCTGAAACACACACACTTGGCCCAGGTCAGACAGTGGCCAACCAGGGAGCCCCACACCCTTACTCAGACCAGTGTGGGCACAACATCCTTCTGGATCTCTAATAGGAGGTGTGACCAAAATGCTTTCTGAAAATGATAAAGTGAAATGAGCCTTTTGACTTATCTGGTGACGAGCCCAGGAAGTCTTCAGTTTTGGTTCTGATCTGATTTGCATTATCTTATTGTTTTGAATCCTGAATGGAGACTCAAGCCTGCCAGGAATCTTCAGCTAAAAGTTCGGGTATTTCTTAGCCAGAGAAATGAATGTGTGGCTCCGTCCCGAGCCTGCCACGGCTCCCTCCGCCTCCAGGCTGGTCCCTCCACTGACACCCCAGCTCTCCCTCCTCAAATTCACCTTCCCTGAATGCACCTGGCGACCTCCAGGCTTTGTCCCCATGGTTCCCTTTCATCACTCAGGGCCTGGCTGACAGAGCCCACTGCCGCGTCTCCCTGCTCCCACCAGCCAGGATTATGCTCTCTTCTTCCAGGATCTTCCCTTCTCATAGCTTCTAGCATCAAACCTTCTCTAATATTAAGGAAACTGTATGACAGAGGAAAGTACTTGAGTTTTTGGAGGCAAAAGGTGGCAACAACCCAAATATCCATCAACTGATGAACAGATAAACAAAATGTGATCTATCCATACCATGGAATATTACTTGGCCATAAAAACAGAATGAAGTTCAACACTGCTGAACCTTGGTAACATTATGACAAGCGAAAGGATACTGTACATTTATGTGAAACCTCCAGAAAAGGCAAATCCACAGACAGAAAGTAGTTTCATGGTTGCCAGGGCCTGGAGGCATGGGGAGATGGGGAGTGACTGCTAATGGGTTTGAGATTTCTTTCTAGGGTGATGAAAATATTCTGAAACTGAAGATTACACAACTCTGTGAATATACAAAAAACTACTGGACTATACACTATTAAGGGGGAGGGTTTTCTGGTAGGTTAATTATATTTCAATAAAGCTGTATTTTGGAAAAAAGCCTTAGACCTGGCATGTAGCAGATACTCCAAAAATGTTAGTTCTTTACGATTACTTCTGCTCCTTAAAATAAGGATCCTACTGTACTCCCTGGGTGTTTTTCAGAGTACCCAGCCCAAGGCCCTGCTGGTGGAACACAATCAGATATTGACCAGATGTCTGAGTGAACAAGTAAAAAACATACAGTCTGAAAAATGCACATGGAGTGAAGGGAGCACATCAGAGCTGCACGGAACGGCCCTCTCTTTGTTCCACCTCTGACCAGCTGCCATGGTTACTGCAGGCACAGAGAGGGCTGGTTCCTGAGGTTGGGCGGGTGGAAAAAAGCAAAGGGCCCTAGAGACACCCCTGGAAAATAGGAGCCCTGTTTCTGCCTCTGCCGCCCCCAGACGGCCAGGCCAGGACACAGCCCTGGACCTCCTCCACGGGCCCCGTGGAGAGCATTATCAGTGGCACAGAGGTTTCCTCATGGCTGGTGGGCACCCACGTGGAGGGTGCGCCCCTCTAAGCCACGAACATTCAGTCTGTGACGGAGCTGTTGCTGACACACCAGGGGCCAAGGCACGAACTACACAACAACAGCATGCAGACACGTGACAATCACTGTAGAATAAAAGACTAATTAGAGCTCTGCCTCACATAAAAATCAAATTCTGGGTGAATTAAAGATTAAATGTGAAAAGCAAAACTTTAGAACTTTTCAAAAAAAGATGTAAGCTATCTTTATAATTTTAATAGAGAGAATTATTAAAAGAAACAAACACATGTATAAGAAAATCTATAAAAGAGAAGACGGATAAATCTTCAGCTCAGTTGCTAAGTATGTCCAACTCTTTGCGACCCCATGGACTGCAGCATGCCAGGCTTCCCTGTCCATCACCAATTCCTGGAGCTTACTCAAACTCATGTCAATCAAGTCGGTGATGCCATCCTACCATCTTATTCTCTGTCATACCCTTCTCCTCCTGCCTTCAATCTTTCCCAGCATCAGGGTCTTTTCCAATGAGTCAGTTCTTCACATCAGGTGGCCAAAGTATTGGAGTTTCAGCTTCAGCATCAGTCCTTCCAATGAATATTCAGGACTGATTTCCTACAGGATTGACTGGTTTGATCTCCTTGCAAGGAGACTCTAAGGGACTCTAAGTGTCTTTTCCAACACCTCAGTTCAAAAGCATCAATTCTTTGGTGCTCAGCTTTCTTTATAGTCCAACTCTCACATTCATACATGACTACTGGAAAAACCATAGCTTTGACTAGATGGACCTTTGTTGGCAAAGTAATGTCTCTGCTTCCTAATATGCTGTCTAGGTTGGTCATAGCTTTTCTTCCAAGGATAAGCATCTTTTAATTTCATGGCTGCAGTCACCATCTGCAGTGATTCTGGAGCCCAAGAAAATAAAGTCTGTCACTGTTTCCAGTGTTTCCCCATCTGTTTGCCATGAAGTGATGGGACTGGATGACATGATCTTAGTTTTCTGAATGTTGAGCTTTAAGCCAACTTTTTCACTCTCCTCTTTCACTTTCATCAAGAGGCTCTTTAGTTCATCACTTTCTGCCATAAGGGTGGTATCATCTGCATATCTGAGGTTATTGATATTTCTCCTGGCAATCTTGATTCCAGCTTGTGCTTCAACCAGCCCAGCATGTCACATGATGTACTCTGCATATAAATTAAATAGGCAGGGTGACAATATACAGCCTTGACGTACTCCTTTTCCTATCTGGAACCAGTCTGTTACTCCATGTCCAGTTCTAACTGTTGCTTCTTGACCTGCATACAGATTACTCATGAGGCAGGTAAGGTGGTCTGGTATTCCCATCTCTTGAAGAATTTCCCACAGTTTGTTGTGATCTACACAGTCAAAGGCTTTGACATAGCATTAAAGCAGAAGTAGATCTTTTTCTGGAACTCTCTTGCTTTTCCTATGATTCAGTAGATGTTGGCAATTTGATCTCTGGTTCCTCTGCGTTTTCCAAATCCAGCTTGAACATCTGAAAGTTCACAGTTCACGTACTGTTGAAGCCTGGCTTGGAGCATTTTGAGCATTACTTTGCTAGCATGTAAGATGTTTGGTAGTTTGAGCATTCTTTGGCATTGCCTTTGTTTAGGATTGGAATGAAAACTGACCTTTTCCAGTCCTGTGGCCACTGCTGAGTTTTCCAAATTTGCTGGCATATCGAGTGAAGCACTTTAACTGCATCATCTTTTAGGATTTGAAATAGTTCAACTGGAATTCCATCACCTCTACTAGCTTTGTTTGTAGTGATGCTTCTTCCTAAGGCCCACTTGACTTCACATTCCAGGATGTCTAGGTCTAGCTCAGTGATCACATCATCGTGGTTATCTGGGTTGTGAAGATCTTTTTTTGTATAGCTCTCCTGTGTGTTCTTGCCACCTCTTCTTAATATCTTCTGCTTCTGTTAGGTCCATACCATTTCTCTTCTTTATTGTGCCCATCTTCACATGAAATGTTCCCTTGGTATCTCTAATTTTCTTGAAGAGATCTCTAGGCTTTCCCATTCTATTGTTTTCCTCTATTTTTTTTTGCACTGATTGATCACTGAGAAAGGCTTTCTTATCTCTCTTTGATATTCTTTGAAACTCTACATTCAGTTGGGTATATCTTTCCTTTCCTCCTTTGCCTTTAGCTTCTCTTCTTTTCTCGGCTAATTGTAAGGCCTCCTCAGACAACCATTCTGCCTTTTTGCATTTCTTTTTCTTGGGGATGGTCTTGATCACTGCCTCCTGTACAATGTCATGAACCTCCATCCATAGTTCTTTAGGCACCCTGTCTATCAGATCTAATCCCTTGAATCTATTTGTCACTTCCACTGTATAATCGTAAGGGATTTGATTTGGGGTCATACCTGAATGGTCTAGTGGTTTTCCCTACTTTCGTCAATTTAAATCTGAATTTTGCAATAAGGAGTTCATGATCTGAGCCACAGTCAGCTCCTGGTCTTGTTTTGGCTGACTGTATAGAGTTTCTCCATCTTTGGCTGCAAAGAATATAATCAATCTGATTTCAGTACTGATCATCTGGTGATGTCCATATGTAGAGTCTTTTCTTATGTTGTTGGAAGAGCGTGTTTGCTATGACCAGTGCGTCCTCTTGGCAGAACTATCAGCTTCTGTCATGCTTCATTTTGTACGCCAAGGCCAACTTTGCCTGTTACTCCAGGTATCTCTTGACTTCCTACTTTTGAATTCTAGTCCCTTATGATGAAAAGGACATCTTTTTTGGGTGTTAGTTCTAGTAGGTCTTGTAGGTCTTCATAGAACCATTCAACTTCAGCTTTTTCAGCATTACTGGTTACGGCATAGACTTGGATTATTGTGATAGTGAATGGTTTGCCTTGGAAATGAACAGAGATCATTCTGTCATTTTTGAGATCACACCCAAGTACTGCATTTTGGACTCTTTCATTGACTATGATGGCTACTCCATTCCTTTTAAGGGATTCTTGCCCACAGTAGTAGATATAATGGTCATCTGAGTTAAATTCACCTGTTTCCATCCATTTTAGTTCACTGATTCCTAAAATGTCTATGTTTACTCTTGCCACCTCCTGTTTGACCACTTCCAACTTACTTGATTCATGGACCTGACATTCCAGGTTCCTATGCAATACTGTTCTTTACCGCATTGGACTTTACTTCCATCACCAGCCACGTCTACAACTGGGTACTGTTTTTGCTTTGGCTCTGTCTCTTAATTCTTTCTGGAGTTATTTCTCCATTCTTCTCCAGTAGGGTATTGGGCACCTATCGACCTGGGGAGTTCATCTTTCAGTGTCGTATCTCTTTGCCTTTTCATACTATTCATGGGTTTCTCAAGGCAAGAATACTGAAGAGGTTTACCATTCCCTTCTCCAGTGGACCACATTCTGTCAGACTTCTCCAACATGACCTGTCCATCTTGGGTGGCCCTACATGGCATGGCTCATAGTTTCATTGAAACTTATTATCCTAAAACTAAAAGCTTTGATACAACAGAGGCCACTCAAAACAGTGAAAAGACAAGTCTCATACTGTGAGCAATGCAGAACTGACAATATCTAAAATAAATAAAGAACTTCTACAAATCAATAAGAAAAAAAGGAAGAGAAAAGAAAAATAATATACAACATGTAAAAGCCACATGAGAAAATGTTCGACCACTCTGATGGTGGTTTAGTCACTCAGTCATGTCTGATTCTTTGAGACTCCATGGACAGTAGCCTACCAGGCTCCTCTGTCCATGGGATTTCCTAGGCAAGAATACTGGAGTGGGTTGCCATTTTCTTCTCCAGAGGATCTTCCTGACCCAGGCATCAAACCCAGTCTCCTGCACTGCAGGTAGATTCTTTACCAACTGAGCCACCAGGGAAGTGGCTAAGAACAAATTTAAAATGACAATTTTATACCATTCATGGTAAATCACTGACTAAATCATAATAACTATCTGACCAAAATGAGTGGGGCACAAGCTGGCACAGCTCCTTTGGAAAACACACTTACTAACTTTGGTAAGGAGGAAACGACCTAGCAATTCTGCTCCTAAATTGTTCCCTAGAGAAGAAATTCTTAGCATAAAGACATAAGGATTATTATTTGTAATACAGTTTATAGTAGTAAATTATTGGCAGCAATGCAAATCCTCATCAAGAGAAGGGTGAATAAGTACATCACAGTATATTCATGCAACAAAAATCCACACAGCTTTGAAAACATGTGAACTGGAGTTACATGCACCCACAAGGATAAATCTCAAAAACAATGCTAAGCAAAAGAGCAAGTTGAAAATATGTACAGTAGGATAAGCTTTCCACATGATGATAGCATCGATATAAAAGCAGAAACAAATACACAGGAACGATAAACACCGAACTCAGTGGTTACTCTGGTTTAGGAAGGACACGCGGGCCTAAAGGGTACACAGGCACCAATGATGTTTTGTTTCTTTTATTAAAAAAGAAAAAAACCACATAAACTTGGTGAAACATTAAGACCTGGAAAAGCTGCATGGTGATTACATGGATATTTGCTCCTTTATTCTCTATACTTTTGTACATATATGAAATGCTTTGTAACACAATTTTTAATCTAAGAAAATCAGACAAGAGACTTTAAAAGCAAAAAACTTGGGCCTTTAAATACTTGCAAATGTGCATAAGGAGGAGGGTTGCCAGAGGAAACATTGGACACCCACTTAAATGTGAATTTCAGGTAAACAATGAATCATTTTTTTCAAATTTTTACATTTAACTGGGTATCCTGGTTTCTTATTTGCTAAATCTGGTGATCCAAACAAGAGGCCTCTACTGAGGCTTTGTTTAGTGAAAAACTGGGAGGAAACTGAATCTGAGCAGTGAGAGGGGGCTGCCTGAGCAGAGCGCTCAGCCTACACACACACCACACATGGGGGAGTGAGAACCCGTGAGACACACACGCTGATACAGAAAGATCTAAATGACACATGCATCCTCCAGCAGAGACAAAGCGAGAGCTCACTGCGTGATATAAGTCATACTGAGAGGACAAGCCATGAAGCTGTATTTCTGACAGTTATTTACATGTGCAAATGAAGGAGAAAAGGACGAAAAAGCAAACTGAGGACAGCGACTAACAGAAACAAGGAGTGTGGTCAAAAGGTGCTTGAGCTTTGGCTGTGCTGTTTGATATTTTTAAATAAGAAGCTTTTGTATTCCTTATATAATTAAAAATAAATACGATTTCTTGCAGAAGGGAAACACAACCCAAGCAGGCTATCTCCGAACTGTTAATAAAAGGCGTGGGATTACACGGAAGAAAAGGTAGCATTTTTGCTCTTCGGTTTATATAATTCTACATGATTTTGATTTTCTGAAATGAGCTTTTATAGTTTTTAAAATGTCACGAAGATATTTTTAATTAAAAAAAGGCAGGGTTCATCGATTCTCTATCACAGAATCAGGAGGGTTAGAACTTCATTATGGAGGATGTGTCTGCTGACAGAGAAGGAAGGAGGAGAGAAGAAAAGAGAAGCTACTGCTGAAGGCTAGTTCAGCTCCTCAAGACCACCCTCTCTGTCCCTGCTAACCATGGGACAACATTCCAAAGTCCCTTTCTGGCTGGACTCTGGGCTGACAACCTAGACCTCATACAACCAAATACCTTCTCTCCTGAGCCAAGGAAGCAGGAGAACACAGCAGCTTAAAACATGGGCTATGCCATCAGCAGACAAATGGATAAGAAAGCTGTGGTACATATACACAATGGAATATTACTCAGCTATTAAAAAGAATGAGTTTGAATCAGTTCTAATGAGGTGGGTGAAACTGGAGCCTATTATACTTGGAAGGAAAGTTATGACCAAGCTAGACAGCATATTAAAAAGCAGAGACATTACTTTGCCAAGAAAGGTCCATCTAGTCAAGGCTATGGTTTTTCCAGTAGTCGGGTATGGATTTAAGAGTTGGACTATAAAGAAAGCTGAGTGCCGAAGAATTGATGCTTTTGAGCTGTGGTGTGGGAGAAGACTCTTGAGAGTCCCTTGGACTGCAAGGAGATCCAACCAGTCCATTCTAAAGGAAATCAGTCCTGGGTGTTCATTGGAAGGACTGATGTTGAAGCCGAAACTCCAATACTTTGGCCACCTGATGTGAAGAGTGGACTCATTTGAAAACACCCTGATGCTGGGGAAGACAGAGGGCAGGAGGAGAAGGGAACGACAGAGGACGAGATGGTTGGATGGCATCCCCAACTCAATGGACACGGGTTTGGGTAGACTCCAGCAGTTGGTAATGGACAGAGAGGCCTGGCGTGCTGCGGTTCATGGGGTTCCAAACAGTCGGACACGACTGAGAGACTGAACTGAACTGAACTGATACAGAGTGAAATAAGTCAGAAAGAAAAACACCGATACAGTATATTAACACACATATATGGAATTTAGAAAGATGGTAACGATGACCCTATATGTAAGACAGCAAAAGAGACACAAGATATAAAGAACAGGCTTTTGGACTCTGTGGGAGAAGGCGAGGGTGGGATGATTTGAGAGAACAGCATTGATACATATGTGAAACAGATCACCAGTCTAAGTTCAATGCATGAAACAGGGCACCCAAAGCTGGTACACTGGGACAACCCTGAGGGATGGGATGAGGAGGGAGGTGGGAGGGGGGTTCAGGATGGGGGACACATGTACACCCATGGCTGATTCATGTCAATGTATGGCAAAAACCATTACAATATTGTAAAGTAGCCTCCAATTAAAATAAATGAATTAATTAAAAAAAAAACATGGACTATGGTACAGGACAGATATGAATTCAAACTTTGGCTTTGTCACTTAGTAGCTGTGTGACCTTGGCTGAGTTCCTTGACCTCTCTGAGTCTCAGCTTCTACCTCTGTAAATGGAGACAACAGGTTCTATCTCAAGCAGTTGCAGTAATAATTTAAAGTGTCAGTAACGTGCTTTGCCCAGCACCTAGTCTGGTGGTGCAGACGGTAAGGAATCTGCTTATAATGAGGGAGACCCAGGTGTGAACCCTGGGTCGGGAAGAAGCCCTGGAGAAGAGAATGGCTACCCACTCCAGTATTCTTGCCTGGAAAATTCCAGAGACAGAGGAGCCTAGCAGGCTACAGTCCATGGGGTCATAAAGAGTCAGACATGACTGACTAACACTTTCACTTCACTTAGCACAGAGAAAACACTTCCTCAGTGGTAAATACTGGTGTTCAAATTGTATGATATGCTCTGGGTTTTTCCCGTGCTGCCCTGGGGTATGCAGCCTGACCTGGCTTTAAGCAGAGACTTCTACGTACAGGTACAGTCATCACTAGGCTGCAATTCATCCCTTCGGGCCACAAGCCTTTTCTTTCCGTAAATATTTACTAAGCACTTACAATGTACAAGGCATTGCACCACACGCTTCAGTATTTACAAGTATGAGTAAGACGGGGAACCTCCCTTGGAGGAAAGCCTGGAGATACTCTGGATCAGCAGGAGGGCACAATGCTGAGAGGCAGGAGAACCCCCAGGTTTGATTCTGGCTCATCCACACCTGTTGTGTGATCTTACAAAGAGCCCTTGAGCTCTCTGAGATTGTTTTCTTATTTGTAAAGTGCGATTATAATAGTATCTTCATGGGGTCATTCTGTGAGGTAAACACTATCCATGGAAGCACCTACCACCGGAGCAGACCTAGCATGGACATTCAGGATGCAGGGACGGGTTAGTGAGAGGAGAACCCAAGGCAGCTTTAGGTGGGGGTCTCGTAAAGCATCGACAGTGGGAATGGAGCAGAGGAAGCGGGGAAGGCACGGCCCCAGAAAAGACAGGAGCAGGAACGGCAGGGACCTGGGTCATAAGAGGCCTGCATGGGAGGAACAGGAATGGCTGGACGGTGAGAGCAGACAGAGGGTTGGGGTGTCAGGGAAAGTGCAGGAGTCAGGACTCGGCCCTGTGCAAGAGGGACGGTCTCTGGGGAGCTCAGAGCAGGAGCTGGAATTCTAAGAGTGATGCTTAGAGGAGAACACCTGGCACTGAGAAGGGAGGGACTAGAGTCCCCCTGGAAGAGCCCATCCAGAACAAGAATGCTGAGGACCTGCGTGGGGAGGCAAAGACAGGAAAGGATGATGCAAAGGATGAGGCAGAAGGAGAATCCAAGAAACTGCCAGATGGGGTACGGGAGGGGTGGGGGAGGGCAGAGGAGCCCTAGGAGGAACCTGGCCTCCACCTGGGAGGAAGTTCAGGCCAGGGGAGGCTGTGGGTTGGGGGCCTGGGTGGGGAGTGGAGAGGACACAGAAGCCAGTGGAGTTTGGGAATATTCAGGATGAGTGTCAGCCAGCCGCGATGGGTGGGCTTGTATGCCAGGCAGGAAACGTGGGCCTGGCTAAGGAGAGAGGCTGGCGCAGGTGACTGGTGGGGAAGGGAGTGGCTGGGCCCCAGGCTGGAGGAGGGCTCACAGGGAAGGAGACTGGGTCACGTGTACAGCGTGGCAGAGACCCCAAGCGAAGGCGAAATCGGGAAAACACAAGGGAGAAGAGAGGTGAGGTTACATCTAAGGGATGAGAGTGCTTCAGGAAAGAAGGGCTACAGAATACTTGATGAGCCAAGAAAACACTGCGGTAGCATAACAACAACATGCAGTGCAATAACAAGCATGTTATCCAAGAGCATATATGATAGCACCCCATTATCGCTAACACACACATGGAGGCGGAAAAAAACTAAAGGATGCATCTCAAAATGTTAACAGCATATTTCTTTTGAGTTGTAGAATTATGAGCCATTTTTTCCCTTGTACTTTTCTTCCAAGTTGGCTACAATGAGCATGCGTTAGTTCTATATTCAGAAAATGAATATATTAAGGAAGGAAGAAATTGGTCAACAGCATCCAGAGTTGAGATGAGGTCAAGAAGAATAAGAATTAGGAAAGAGCTATTGAGTGGCCCCTCTGCCCAGGCTCCACACAGGCCACCGGAGCCAGCCGCAGAGGTGCTATGGAGGCCAACCAGACCGCAAAGGCCTGGCTCGTGGGCTTCTGACTGGCTTTAACAAAGGGGCCCTGCAAGCGCTCCTACAATGCAAGAAGGACAGGAAGAGCGAAAGTGATGGGATTTAAGAGGAGACAAGCTGAACTCATGAGTCACGCTCAATGACAGGAGGCAGGAAAGCAAAGGAGATGAACTGGCGCTCGGGACGAAGCCACCCTTCTTATTTACTCTATTACTCAGCCCCCAAACCACACTGCCAGCTGTAATTACATTTCAATTCATGTTTAACACAAACATAACTTAGCTGGAGGTTGGCATCCAATATCCCAGACATAGAAATGCCAACCAGAAAGGAGCCAGCGACTACAACTCAATGAAGGCTTGCTGCATGCCTCCTGGAGCACGGACACACCCGAGCAGCGTGCTGGAGGGAGGGCGGGTGAAAGGCACCTCGTATGGCCTCCAGGGGCCCTGGCTGCAGGGAGAGGCACACTCACTGCCCCATGCCTAGAGTGGTACGAGCTGCAATGGAGGGAAATAAAGGCACTATCACAACACAGAGCCGAACATAACCCACAGGGAGAGGAACAGAGTGTGTGCACAAAGGCAAAAATGGCAGCAACAGGTCTGGAGAACTGCATGGAGTTCCCCTGACAGGAGGAGGGCTAGAAAGGTAGGGAGGGGGCACATCTAAAAATGTCCTGGACTCCAGGGAGGTCCACCCATTGCATAGACACCTACTGAGTGTTAGCTGTGAGCATCCAGTAGTAAATAAATCAATGAACTTGCCTTTGAATCTAAAAATGGAGGGTTGGAGGACAATTCTAAGCAGGTGAGTAATCTGATCTTTAGAAAATTTCCACTGGTAAGAATGCAGGAAAGACAGGTTAGAATGGAGTTAGGGAGAGATGCTGGGAGGCCATTCAACAGGACTGAAAAAGGAGGGGAGAATAGAATTACTGGAAGTTTGCTAACTTCTCCCCTCTCATTTGCTCCTCTTCACAAACATCATGGAATCTGCAATCACATAATACCTATCACATAAAACTCATAAACTTATCAGCCCCAAACATAATCCAAAGGGTCATGAAATAGCCAAGAAAGAAGGTGGGAAAGTAGAAACAATAAAAGAATTCAATGAGGTTGTTGAACATAAGATAAATGTATTTTTAAAAGATTCGTTTTCCACTACACAAACTGAGAAGCTTCCCATCTTTTTTCAAAGTTTTAAGATAGTTCGCAGAATGGGCGGATTACCTTTTGTTGAGAATTTTATAGAATGCTACCTTAAAAAGCATATTGAAAAGCAGAGACATTACTTTGCCAACAAAGGTCCGTCTAGTCAAGGCTATGGTTTTTCCTGTGGTCGTGTATGAATGTGAGAGTTGGACTGTGAAGAAGGCTGAGTGCCGAAGAATTGATGCTTTTGAACTGTGGTGTTGGAGAAGACTCTTGAGAGTCCCTTGGACTGCAAGGAGATCCAACCAGTCCATTCTGAAAGAGATTAGCCCTGGGATTTCTTTGGAAGGAATGATGCTAAAGCTGAAACTCCAGTACTTTGGCCACCTCATGCGAGGAGTTGACTCATTGGAAAAGACTCTGATGCTGGGAGGGATTGGGGGCAGGAGGAGAAGGGGACGACAGAGGATGAGATGGCTGGATGGCATCACTGACTCATGGATGTGAGTTTGAGTGAACTCTGGGAGTTGGTGATGGACAGGGAGGTCTGGCGTGCTGTGATTCATGGGGTCACAAAGAGTCAGACACGACTGAGCAACTGAACTGAACTGAACCTTAAAAAGAGTTGGGTCAAGTGCTTTTGTTGGAAATAATTCTCTAATGACTTTTCCAATTTTTTCCTTCGATATGGGTTTGACATCCAATTCCTTCTTTTTAAATAGCAGTAGAAATGATTTAACTCATCAAGAATTTCAATCTTAGCTGTATAGAGCTACACGTAAGAGCTAAGCAACATATTCTTTTATAATTTTCAAATCTCCTTACACTTTTACTTTACTCTTTGCCATCTAAATTCTGCTTACAATTATTTTATTTTCTTTTACTATTATATTTGCCAAGTTTATTATGCTTGAGAATTGATTCTCAATTAACAACTCTCCTCTCTTCTTTCTTACTTCTAATTTCTGATTATATCTGTATTATTTCCTTCCATGTGTTCATCTAGGTATAGCTGGGACAATATAAAGTAGTCTACATACATGTAATCAGAGTCTCAGAGAAAAGGAGAGATGAAAAACTTAATTTTAATAACTATCAGAAACTTTTCAACTGCAGTAACAGCAGAATCTACATTCCTTTTAGGAGAAAAGAAACATTTACCAAGATGGATCATCGTTTAGGCTTGGGGTCAGGTAAGCCAATCCAGACTGTAGATTGTGTACAGACTGTGAGTTACAAATGGTTTTTATGTTTTTTAAAGGGTTAAAAAAATCAGTATGCAATTGATACCATATGTGGCCCACAAAACTCAAAATATTTACTATGTGAACATTTACAGAAAATGTTTGTTGACTTGTGTGTGCATGCATGGTCAGTCGTGTCTGACTCTTTGCAATACCATGGACTGTAGCCTGCCAGGTTTTTCTGTCCATGGGATTCTCCAGGAAAGAATATTGGAATGGGTTGCCATTTCCTCCTCCAGGGAATCTTCCTCACCCAGGGATCAAACCTGCATCTCTTGCTGATTTATGCTAGGCCATAAAACTGAGTTATTCTCTGATGACATGGAATTAAATAAGATGTTAATAAATAACATTAAGTAGACAGTAAGTTCCCTACATGTGAACAAGTTTAGTTCCGAGAGTACATTTGTTAAGTCCAACTAAGTTAGCCTAGGTATTCACCTAACAAAATCAGCTATATAGCACTGTACTGTAATAGGTTTACAATGCTTTTCACACAAATAATACACCAAATACAAACAATGAAAAAATGTTCCAAAGCTTACTGAAAAATACCTTGGAAGGTACAGTAGTACAGTATAAGAGCTGGCATTCAGGGACTGGCATCAAGTGAAGAGGCAAGAAGAGTTACTGGCTGGAGGAGGGAGAGGAGGTGGGAGACGGCAGAACTGAAGGATCGTCAGTAACAGAATAGTGTCCAGCGATACACCTGTACACTAAATCAACTGATTTTTGATAGAAGTGCCAAAGCAATTCAGTGAAGAAAGGACAATCATTTTTAAAGAAAGAGCGCTAGGACAATTTGACAGCTGTACGTAAAAGCGACACTTGATCCTTATAGCACACTCAAAAATCAGTTTGAAAGAAGTCATTGACCTAAATGTTAAGAACTAAAATCATACAACCCCTAGAAGGGACTATAAAGAAAAATCTTGATCTGATCTAGGCAATTTTTTAAAAATGCAATACAAAATGCTAACTACAAAAAAATTAATAAATTGAATTCATCAAAGTTTAAAAGTTTCAAAAACACTGTGAAGAAAATGAAAAGGTCATCTAGAGACTGGTAGAAAATATTTGTAAAACATATATCCAATAAAGGACTTGCATTTCAAATATATAAAGAACGCTTCAAACTGAACAGTGAGACAAACAGCCCAATAAGAAAACAGGCAAAAAAAATTGAGCAAACACTTCACCAAAGAAGATATACTAATGGAAAAAAGCACAAGGTAAGACACTTGTGAAAATCACTGGTGATTAGAGAAACGCAAACCCAAACCATAATCTAAAGCCACCACACATGCACTGCTGCTGCTGCTAAATCGCTTCAGTGGTGTCCGACTCTGGGCGACCCCACGGACGGCAGCCCACCAGGCTCCCCCAGCCCTGGGATTCTCCAGGCAAGAACACTGGAGTGGGTACACATGCACTAGAATGGTAAACTTTAAAAGAATGAACAGATTAAGTGTCGACAAAGATATAAAAACAACTGAACTCTAATGTCCTGCTGGTAGGAATGTAAAATGATTTAAGAACTTAGAAAATAGTCTGGCAGTTTCTTAAAAGTTTAAACATACATCTGCCATTCAAAGCAGCATCCAGTCCTAGGCATTTACCCAGGAGAAATGAAAGCATATGTGCACACAGAGACTTGTATCTGAAAGTTCAGAAGTTTAACTTTTAATAGTCCAAACTGGAAAAAACCCAAAAAGTCATCAACAAGCAAACTGTAAGAATTCAATGAAGTATTTACTACTCATTAACAAGGCCGGATGGCATCACTGACTCGATGGACGTGAGTCTGAGTGAACTCCGGGAGATGGTGATGGACAGGGAGGCCTGGCGTGCTGCGATTCATGGGGTCGCAAAGAGTCAGACATGACTGAGCGACTGAACTGAACTGAACAAGAAAATAAAAACTACTGACATGCTCAACAATATGAATGAACCTCAGAATAAATATTCTGAGAGCAAAAAGTCAGACCAAAAAAAAAAAAATCTGAGAGAAAAAAAGTCAAATAAAAAAAATTTATATAAAATTGCAAAAAATGCAACCTAGTCTCCAATAAAGGAAAGTAGACCAGTATTGTTCTGGGGATGGTCTGGGGCACTGGCTGACCTGCTCATCAACTTGACTGTGATGATGGCTTCACAAATGTATACATACCTACATCAAAATTCATCAAACTGAACACTAGATGTATGCAATAGATCAATTATATCTTAACAATCTGTATTAGAAAAAACCCATATATAACAGAAATCAAAGTAAAGCACTTCTAGAAATGATAAGACATATGAGGAACACTACAAACCTTACTTAAGGACACATTGATAAAATAAGACCTAAATAAATAGAAATGTAAACCATGTGTCTAGATGGAAAAATTCAATATCATAAATATACAGATTCCCCTAAAATCAATGTTTAACTCAGCATAATTGTACTGAGAGTCAAAACATAATATTTTGTGGAATCTGACAAGTCGATTCTCAAGTTCTTTCAGAAAAGATCATAGATTGTAATTACCAAATATTTTGGAAAAATGAGAAAAAGGAAGGAAACCACTCCATCAAATATCACACATGCGATGAAAACCTTGCAAACTTTATGGTGAGTGAAAGAAAAAGAAGTCATACTTAGATGATTCCAAATAAACAAAATACCCAGGATAGATAAACCCATAGAGACAGAACCTCAGTGCTGGTTACCAGAGACCAGAACATGGGAGGCAATGACTTCTTAAGGGGTAGCTGCTACTGCTACTAAGTCACTTCAGTCGTGTCCAACTCTGTGGGACCCCATAGACGGCAGCCCACCAGGCTCTCCCGTCCCTGGGATTCTCCAGGCAAGAACACTGGAGTGGGTTGCCATTTCCTTCTCCAATGTATGAAAGTGAAAAGTGAAAGTGAAGTTGTTCAGTCATGTCTGACTCTTCGAGACCCCATGGACTGCGGCCTACCAGGCTCCTCCATCCATGGGATTTTCCAGGCAAGAGTACCGGAGTGGGTTGCCATTGCCTTCTCCTCTTAAGGGGTAGAGGGTTTCCTTTTGGGGTGACCAAATGTTATGGAACTAGACAGAGGTGATGGTTGCACAACACTGTGATTGCATGAAACACCTCTGAGCTGCTCACTTTAAAATGGTTAATTTTATGTTACAGGAATTTCATGTATATTTTTAGAAAACCAAGGAATTGCTGAGTTCAAGAAAACCCATGTGCTATAAAATTTCAATAACTAAACCAGTGTGTTACTGTAGAAGAATAGGTTAGATAAATTAATGGAACAGAAGAAAATAGTCTGGAAAATTCCCCTCTTTGGGACTCCAGTAAATGCTATCCTGTGACAAGACTGGTCAACAAACTGCTTCCTAAATCAGTTGATGGCTGCAGGCCTCCAGCTAGAAGCAGATGTTGCCACACTGATATAATACAGTAGTTTAGATTCAAGCACAAAAGCCAGGGTTGAATGTTAAGGGCACAATTTGCTGTTAGTGGTATAATCTGACCAAACTGGGGTGTTATCTCTGGCCCTGGGCCTGCTGCAGTGGAGCTATTAAACCTACTAACAAGGCACATGGACCTCACATCCCAACCCTACAGGCAAGGGCTACCCAGCATTCCTTGCAGGACCCTCCACCCCACCCGCCAACCGCCAGAGCAGCTCTCTCTCCCCTACTCCATAACCTCAACTCTGGTGGTCTGGTTGGGGGGTCAGCAGAGGTCAGAAGGAGACTGTAATATTTTTGTTTGTTTCACATCCTGTGTTGTTTGCAGAAGGGCCCTGTCCCTAAGGAGAAGAGTTCCACCGCTGGGTCAGGAAATAAGCTTCTCAAGCACAACCCACTGGAGGATGGAGCTTACAGCAGCAGCACATCAGATAGGTAGAAGGTGTGCTCAGAGTGTGGCTACACATTTGGAAAAAATAAGTTAGACCCCACCTTACACTGTACTCCAGAATAAAATCTGGATGTTTAAAAAGCCAAATCAATAAGATGAAGTATTAGTAAAAACTATAGGATAATATTTCTATAATCTCAAGACAGGAAGGTGCTTTGTATCTTTAATTTTTATTTTGTAAGATTTAGAGCTGTTACAAAAATAATATAAAAAATTCCTACATACCCTCTACCCAGATTCCCCGAAATGTTAACATTTTACCATATTTGCTTCTTCTCTCTTTTCTTTCCTCTCACGTACATTATATATGTAATATTTATAACCATGTCAAGAGAACATGATATTGATTTGTCACTGGTAATGTTAACTTCTATGACTTGCTTAAGGTGGTATCTGCTTGGTTTCCCCACTTTTATTCTTTTGTATTTTGTGAGAGATACTTCAGGACTATGTAAATATACGTTTTTTCCCCCCTAAAACTCGTACCTACTAGTTTTAGCATCTAGACAGATCTTTTAAACCATTAAGTCCAAAAAGAAAAAAACTGGGGACTTCCCTTGTGGTCCAGTGGTTAAGAGTCTGCCTGCCAATGCAGGGGACACGGATTTGATCCCTGATCCAGGAAGATCCCACGTGGCATGGAGCAACTAAGTCCATGCAGCACAACAGTTGAGCCTGAGCTCTAGAGCCCACAAGCCACAGCTAGTGGGCTGTGTGCTGCAGATACTGAATCTCAAGCCCCAGCTCCTGACACCAGTGGGCCTACAGTCCTTGCTCCACAAGAGAAGCCTCGGCAATAAGAAGCCTGAGCATCTAACAGAGAGCAACCTCTGTTCACCACAACTTGAGAAAGTCCGCATGCAGCAAGAAAGAGCCAGTGCAGCCAAAGATAAATATTTTTAAAAAAGAAAAAATCTGACAGATGTGACTACATAAAATGAAAAACTGATACGATGAATCAATCAAAGTTTGATACTAGGAACAAATTTGAAAGACAATGATAGTCTGAGAAAAATATATGTAACAAATATAACAGACGAAGAATTAATAAAGAGAAAATATGAGGGATTTGTATAAATCAATAAGAAAAAGCCAACCAAATGAATCAAATGTAAAAACAGGAAATTAATAGAAAAAGCACAAATGGCCAATGAACATGAAAAGGTGCTCAACCTTATTTACAGAACTGCAAATTTACACCACAAACCCCTAGTTTGGAAAAATAAAAATAGGAAGACTGATAATAAACAATGATGGTAAGGATGAGGGTAAATAGAAACTTTTGTAAATCATTTACTGGAGTATAGATAAACTGGTAAAGCATTTTTGAAAAGCTACTGATAGTAATTACTGATGGAAAAATTAGACATGTACATATCTTTTGATCCATCAGCGCACACCTAGAGATGTATGTACCAGGATACTTAGCATTGCTTTACAAAGACAAAAAAACTGAGTTTTCATTTGCAGAACAAGGGGTTAACAAGCTACTTACTACCCAGCAGGAAAACAGCCACTGGAAAACATGAGACTGATATATTTGCCCAGACATAACATGGATAGATTTCTTATACATACTGTTAAGGAAAGAGGAAAGTCAAAGAATATTATATATAGCATTTATACAAATAATAATAACAACAACATACTAACAGCTACATAGCTTGGGCAGTTTCAGGCTACTCTATGAACATTATTAGCTCATTTAATCCTCACCAGGAAAGGATTAAATTGAGGAAAGTTCTGTTGTTGATCTTACTTTAGAGACAAGGAAACTGAGGCAGTAAGAGGTAGAGTATCCTGACCAAGGTCACTCAGCTAGTAAGTGGAGGAGTCAAGATCTGAACCCAGGTTGGAGAGTTAGAGTCTATGCTTCTGACCACTAGACTACAGCCTCTCTATATATATAAACAGGTACTTGCAAATTCACAAAAAAGAATGGGAAGGATACAGACCAAACTGTTAACAATAGTTACTTGTTATTGGGGTAAAACAACACTTTACAAATAATGCGCTGCTGCTGCTGCTCGGTCGCTTCAGTTGTGTCCGACTCTGTGCGACCCCATAGATGGCAGCTCACCAGGCTCCCCCATCCCTGGGATTCTCCAGGCAAGAACACTGGAGTGGGTTGCCATTTCCTTCTCCAATGCATGGAAGGGAAAAGTGAAAGTGAAGTCGCTCAGTCGTGTCCGACCCTCAGCGACCCCATGGACTACAGCCTTCCAGGCTCCTCCGTCCATGGGATTTTCCAGGCAAGAGTACTGGAGTGGGGTGCCATTGCCTTCTCCGAAATAATGCGCTAGTTAACGAATAGAACCAGTTACTAGATCCCCTGGATGTCTGCCTATTCAAGAACCAGTGCAGATGCTCCCTTCAGGTCTCATCTCCCTTATCTGGAGACATCGTACCAACTCTCCCTTTCAGTGATTTGGATCTTTCAAAAACACAGCTCACCACCCACAGCTCTCAACTCCAGCCACATCTCCTCTTCCTGATATACACCATCCTCACACAAACAGCCTCTTAATACTGTAAATGTGGATCACAAAACTTGAGAAAGGTGGCCCTGAAGCATTCTGAGTCTTGGGCATTAAGGAGTAATCCAACAAGTATTTCACAAGCATGCAATAGTGTATTTCTTGCCTACATATGTAATGTAAGCCTGGATCATAAATTTAGGGGGAAGATTTCTGACAGGCTTAGAAACAAACAGATTCTCTAGTTAACCCTGAATTAACATAAAATTAAAGCGAACCAGAACTTCCACTTCCAGGAGTATGGAATAGATATACTTTTTCCTATTCCTCCTACGTACAACTGAAAACCCTGAACATTATATGAAACAAACAGTAAGTGGACTCTGAAAGGTGAGAGAAGAAGGCAAGCAGGTAGGGACCTCGGGACCCAAGGTACAACATGGTTTCTGTCAGCCTGACACATCCCTGACTTGGAGCGAAAGAGGCCAGCAACCCGGAAACAGCAACAGACACAGACCAAAAATTGCCCCCTGCTCCTGACAGCTGCTTTTGCTAGAGGGGCTCCTAGCAAGACAGACACTTTCAGGCGGTAACAGATTCCAGCCAAATATCACATAAAATCCAGCAGCCCCACCCCTACTCATGCCAGCAAAACCAAGATAGGGAGCCCAGACTTCCACTCTCACCAAGCTATAACAAGGTATCCCCACACCTCAAGATGGTGCCAGGGAAGGCCAAGCAGGGAGCCAGGACTTTCACCATGATAATCTATCTACCGAAGCCAGCTCCCCAGCCCTGTGATGTCAGTGGAGGCCACAGGGGGAGCTGTAATGAGAAACTCCTGCTAGGAAGGTTTAAGTGAAGCCTGGAGAAGGCAGTGGCACCCCACTCCACTACTCTTGCCTGGAGAGTCCCAGGGACAGGGGAGCCTGGAAGGCTGCAGTCCATGGGGTCGCACAGAGTCGAACACGACTGAGCGACTTCACTTTCACTTTTCACTTTCATGCACTGGCGAAGGAAATGGCAACCCACTCCAGTACTCTTGCCTGGAGAATCCCAGGGACAGAGGAGCCTGCTGGGCTGTCGTCTATGTGGTCGCAGAGTCAGACTGAAGCGACTTAGCAACAGGAGCAGCAGAGAAGGCAATGGCACCCCACTCCAGTACTCTTGCCTGGAGAGTCCCAGGGATGGAGGAGCCTGCTGGGCTGTCTTCCATGGGGTCGCACAGAGTCGGACTGAAGCGACTTAGCAGCAGCAGCAGTAGGGAGTCAGAACCCCCCACCTCCATCTAGCAGTAACAAGGAGCCCCAACTCCTCAGGTGTCACCAAGGGGAGAAACTGGACTACTACTTCCTGTCAGGAATCAGAGCAGTGTCAAAAGAAGCCAGGTAAAATAGATTAAATAAAATCGAAAGTCATGTAGCATAGTACCCCAAATTTCCAGTCTCCTATCAAAACTCACTCATCAAATAAAATCATCAAGAAACAGAAAGATCTCAAACTGAACACAAATTAAAAAATGAATATGCCAAGGTCATGATTACAGAGATGTCAGAATGACCAGAAAAATTTTTTTAAAGCAATCATTGTGAAAATGCTTCACTGATCAATGATGAAAATGCTTGGAGCAGATGAAAAGACAAAAAGTCTCAGCAAAGAAACATAAAGTTTCATAAATAAATAGAAAATAAAAGAAGAACCAAAATGAAATTTTAGGACTGAAAAATATAATAACTGAAATCAATATAATAGATGGGCTCAACAGCAGAAAAGAAGACAGAAAAGAAAGAATCAGTGAACTGAGAGAGAGTATAGAAATTATCCAATATGAACAACAGAGAGAAAACAGACTGAAACAAAAAATGAACACAGTTTCAGGGACCCATGGGACTATAACAAAAGATCTAACATTCCTGCCATCAGAGTTTCAGGAGAGAAGAAAGAGGGTGAGGCTGAAAAATAACTTAATGTCTAAAAACTTCCTCAGATTTAGCAATAGGCACAAATTCACAGAATCAAGAAGGTAAGCAAACTTCAAACAGAATAAATCCACATAAATAAATCCAAATAAATCCACACCAAGACACATCACAGTCAAACTTCTGAAAAATTAGGACAAAGAAACATTTTTGAAGAATTGAGAAAAAAATGACACTTTACTTACAAGGGGAAGAACAATTTGAATGACTGCAGATTTCTCACTGGTAATCATAGTGGCCAGAAGGAAATGACATATCCTTTTTCAAGTGCTAAAAGAACTATCAACCCAGAATCTTATATCCAGTGAAATATCCTTCACGAATGAACAAGAAATAGAGACATTCTCAGATAAAGAAAAACTAAGTGAATTTGTCTCCAGCAGAAATACTCTAAAACATTAAAGGACACTCACTAAGCAGAAAATAAATGATAAAAGAAGGAACTTCGAAACACTGGGAAGGAAGAAAAAATATGCCAAGCAAAAATATGAGCAGATAAAGTAGACTTTTCATGCCTCTTGAATTTTTAAAATTATGTTTGATAATTAGAAACAAAAATTGTAACACTGCTGACATGGTTCTATATATATGTAGAAAAAAATATTTAAGATTATCATATTTATAAATGAAGGAGAGTAAAAGTAGTCATGTATGGATGTGAGAGTTGGACCATAAGGAAGGCTGAGCACTGAAGAATTGCCACTTTCAAACTGTAAGGAGATCAAACTAGTCCATCCTAAAGGAAATCAACCCTGATATTCACTGGAAGGACTGACGCTGAAACTGAAGCTCCAATACTTTGGCCACCTGATGTGAAGAGCTGACTCACTGGAAAAGACTCTGATGCTGGGAAAAGCTGACAGCAAAAGGAGAAGTGGGAGACAGAGGATGAGACGGCTGGATGGCATCACTGACTCAACAGACATAAGTCTGAGGAAATTCAGGGAGATGGTGATGGACAGGGAAGCCTGGTGTGCTGTGGTTCATGGGGTCACAAATTGTCCGACATGAACAGCAGTCACAAACAACAAAAGGATAGAGAAGAGAGCAGAGGTTCCGCACTTCACATACACCAGTAAAATGATGTCACCAGGGGAGTGTTACAGGCACACACATAGATACCAACAAAATGCAAGACCTAGAGCAACCTCTAAAAATGCCATACAGACAAGCACACGCAAAAACACTTCACTAAGCTAAAAATGAAATTCTAAAGAATGTTCAAGTAACTCACAGGAAGTCAGGAGAAAAATACAGGGGAAAAAACCTCTAGAAAATAAAAAATAAAATGGCAGCTTTAAGCCTTACCATATCAATAATTACACTAAATACAAACAGTCTTAATATACCAATTAAAAGAGATTGGCAAAGGAGATTTAAACCTTTGATCAAATTATGTGACATCTACAAGAAACTTATTTCAAACATAATTCTATAGGCAAGTTGAAAGTAAAAGTATGGGAAAAGATATATTATGAAAGCTTTAATAAAAAGGAAGCAGGAGTAGCTATACTGATATCAAATAAAACAGACTTCAGAGCCAAGAAAATTACCAGAAAGGGATATTATATAATGACAAAATGGCCAATACACCAAAAAGACATAGCAATCCTAAATGGTAAGTGTAAAAACAACAATGCTAAAAAATATGTGAAGAAAAAAACTGATACAAATGAAAGGAAAAAAAGACAATTCCAAAATTACAGTTTGAGACTTTCCTTTCTCAAAAATTAATAAAATGCCTGGACGGAAAATCAGCAAGGATACAGAGAAACACAAACAGCACTCTCAACCAAAAGGATCTAACTGATATTTAAAGAAAATCCCACTCAGTAACAGAAGACGACAGTCTTTTCAAGCAACCATGAATGCATGCCAAAATGGACCATTTCACGGGCTATAAAACAAACCTCAACAAATTGAAGAGAACTGAAGTCATTCAGAGTGTGTTCACCAATCACAGTGGAATCAAACTAGAAATCAATAAAAGAAAGATTACAGAAAGTCTAAATTCTTGGAAACTAAACGCAATTCTAAATACTCTATGGGTCAAAGAAGTCTAAAGAGAAATTTAAAAATATTTTGGAGAGAATGAAAACAAAAATAAAGCATATGAAAATTTGTGGGATACAGTTTAAGCAGTGCTGAGAAGGAAATTCTTAGCACTACATGCATATATTAGAAATGAAGAAGACTCTTAAATCAATAATCTAAGCTCCTACCTCAAGGATCGAGAAAAAGAGCAAAATAAACTCAAAGCAAGCAGAAGGAAAGGAATAATAAAGATAAAAGCAGAAATCAATAAATTTGAAAACACAATATAGAAAATACAATGAAATAAAGAAAAATTGCTTTAAATGTTAATAAAATTGACAAACTTCTATCTAGGAAGACAAATAAAGAGAGAAGACAAATTATTAATATCAGAAACACAGAGTATTATTATAGACTTTGCAGACATCAAAGGATAATAAAGGAATGCTACGAACAATTCTACACACGTAAATTTGGTAACTTGGATGAAACAGGTCAAGTCCTTGAGAAACACAAATTATCACAACCTACCCAATATGAAATACATTATTTGAATAGCCCTATAACTAGTAAGAATAGAGAATTCATCATTTTAAAACTTTCAAAAAATGAATTTCCAGGTCTAGACCTCACTAGACAATTTGACCTAATGTTTAAAGCCTATCCAAGCCTCTTATCCTCATCCATCAGAGGGCAGGCAGAATGAAAACCACAATTACAGAAAACTAGCCAAAATGATCACATGGATCACAGCTTTCTGTAACTCAATGAAACTATGAGCCATGCCATGTAGGGCCACCCAAGACAGACGGGCCATGGAGAGTTCTGACAAAACATGGTCCACTGGAGAAGGGAACAGCAATCCATTTCAGCATTCTTATCTTGAGAACCCCATTAACAGTATGAAAAGGCAAAAAGATATGACACTGAAAGATGAACCCCCAGGTTGGTAGGTGCCCAATATGCTACTAAGAAGAGCGGAGAAATAGCTGAAGAAGGAATGAAGAGGCTGAGCCACGACGTGAGGAGCCAACTCATTGGAAAAGACTTTGATGCTGGGAAAGACTGAGAGCAGGAGGCAAAGGGGGCAACAGAGGATGAGATGGCTGGATGGCATCATCGACTCAATGGACATGAGTCTGAGCAAACTTGATGGTGAAGGACAGGGAAGCCTGGTTTGCTGCAGTCCCTGGGGTCGCAAAGGTGTGGATACAACTGAGTGACTGAACAGTAACAACAACATTTTATTAACACCAACTCTACATAATCTCTTCCAGAAAACGGAATAGGAGGAACACTTTTCAATTCATTTTATGAATCCAGTATTACCAAACCAGATAAAAATGGTACAAAAAGGAAACTACAGATAAACATCCCTCATGAATACAGAATCAAAAATCCTAAACAAAATATTAAGAAAGAAGATTCAGCAATACACCATGACTAATTGGGACTTATTCAAGGGATGCAAGGCTGGTTCATTCTTTAAAGATCAATGTAATTCACCATGTTAACAGGCTAAAGGAAAAAAATCACATGATATATTAATCAATGCAAAAAAGGCATTTGACAAAATACCCATTCATAATAAAAATTCTTAGAAAAACAGAAAAAGAAAGAAACTTTCTCAACTTGATAAAGAGCATCTATAAAAAACAAAACCCCAAGCTAATGTCATACTTAATGGTGAAAGACTGAATGCTTTCCCCCTATGATCAAGAATAAAGCAAAGATGTCTACTCTTACCACTCTTTTCAAAATAGTGCTAGAAGTTCTAGCCATTACAATAAAGCAAAAAAGAGAAATAAGAGACATACCGGCTAGAAAGGAAAAAAGGATGATGGGATAGTCTACAGAGAAATCCCAAGGAATATACACTAATAAGTGAGTTCAGCAAGGTCTTAAAATTCAGCAAAAACAAACATACAAAACTCAATTTTACTGAAATATTTCTATGTAATAGCAATGAACACATGGACATCAAAATTAAAAATACAATTCCATTAACAATTGTTCAAAAAAAAAAAATAAAGCACTTAGGCTTAAATCAACCAAAACACATACAAAGCTTATCTGCTTGAATCTACAAAATGCTGCTGAAAGTAATTTTAAAAATAATAAATAAACGGAGGGACACACTATGTTCATGAGTTGTAAGACATAACATAATAAAGATGTGAAGTCTCCTCAAATTTATGTACAAATTTAAGGCTGTGATAATGTGATTTATAATAAAAAATGCATCTTTGGTCTTCACCCACAGTTCCTGGCTCACAGCTCCCCAAAACTTTGGAATCTCCTGAATAATAAGGGCAATGGGAGCATCTTTTGTCATAACATTTATTTTAAAAAGAAATTTTGGTCATGCCATGCAGCATGCAGGATCTTAGTTCCCCAAACAGGGAGCAAATCCATGGCCCCTACAGTGTAAGTAGAGTCTCAACCGGGACTGCCAGGGAAGTCCCTTGTCAGAATATTTGGTCTCTTCTCCTTAGTTCCTGCAATCACTTCAGAGCCATAAAAGTGAAGTATGTGTCTTGTTATTCATAACAAGTCCCTTTTCACAACTGGGTTAATGTTAATGTGGTAACTTTTGGAAAGCACCTAAAGGTGGGGACTGGTTGCCAGGGAAACCAACCATGAATAAAGGGCTGGAACTTTAGTCCTATTCCTTGATCTCCAGGAAGGGGAAAGGGGCTGGAGGTTGAATCAGTTACCAATGGGCATGAATTTAACCAGTCATACCCATGTAAAGAAGCATCCATAAAAACCCAAAAGGATGAGGTTCGGAGCGCTTCCGGGTTGGTGAACATAGGAGATTTGGGGAGAGTTGCATGCTAGGAAAAACAGCATGGAAGGTCCTCACCCTTTCCATACACCCTGCTCTATAAACTCTTCCATCTGGCTGCTCCAGCGGTATAGCCTCTCATAATAAACCAATGACCTAGTAAGTAAAATGTTTCTCTGAGTTCTGTAAGTCACTTTAGCAAAGTAATTGAACCTAAGGAATGAGGTCATTCGAACCCCTGAACTACAGCCAACTGGTTAGATACACAGGTGATAATCTGGGCTGGTGATTAGCACCTAAGTTGGGGTGGGGCACGGTGCAGTCTTGTGGGATTGAGCTCTTAACCTGTGGACTCTGAAGCTACTTCCAGGTAGACAGTGTCAGAAGTGTTCAACTATAGGGCACCTACAGGTGGTGTCTGGGAACTGCTTGTTGTTGATATAGGGAACCACCTCCCTGTTGGTCCACAGCCCCTTTTACACATTAATTCCCATCTAAATTCCAGTAAGATTATTCTAAAATTTATATGGAAAGACAAAGGAACTTGAATAGTTAAAAACAATACCTTAAATGAAGTATTAAGTTGAAGAAAACATTTTACCCAATTTCAAAACTTACTATAAAGCTAAAACAATCAGTACTCAGTGGTACTGGCAGAGGGCTAGACACACAGAATAAAACTGAACAGTGAGTCACACAAATATGCCCGACTGATTTGTTTTATAAAGGTTCAAAAGCAATTCAACTTTGAACAAATGGTACGGGAGCAGCTGTTCATGCATTGAGGAAAATAAGAACTCTGACCTAAATCCACACCTTATATAAAAACTAAGTCAAAATTTAACACAGACTTGTTAAATGTAAAACTGTAAAATATGTAGAAAAAATATAAGAGAAAATCTCCAGGATCCAGGGCTAGACTAAAAGTTATAAGACTTAACACCAAAAATATGATTGATAAACTGATAAATTGGATTTCATCAAAATTTAAAGCTTTTGCTCTATATAAGATCCTGATAAGATAAAAAGACAACTGAAAACTAGAAGAAAATGTTTCCAAACAACAAGACTCACATTTATAATATACGAAGAACTCTTAAAACTCAACAGTAAAAAACCAAACAATCCAATTATAAAATGAGTAAGAAATGAAGCAACATTTCACTGAAGAAACAGAGATGGCAGATAAGCACAGGAAAAGATCATCATTAGCCACTAGATGAACATAAATGAAAACCAAACGAGTTATTACCACAACCCTATCAGAATGGCTAAAAGCAAAAACAAGAACAACAAATGTTGACAGTGAAAGACGCTGGAAAAGAAGTGGCAAAACGGGGAGAAATGTAAAAGGTTACGAGCCACCCAGGAAAGCAGTTTGGCATATTCTTACAAAACTGAATATCCAACTACCACACGGCCAGCAAGCACACTCCTAGGCATTTATCCCGGAGGAATGAAAGGGCACATTAACACAGAAACCTGTGAAAAGCATTTATAGCAGCTTTAATCATGATAGCTCCAAATTGGATAAACAACCAAGATGTCCTTCAATGGGTAAATCGTTAAACAATTTGCGCTGCAGTCGTATCAATTAAATCTATGCAGCAATAAAAAGGAACAAACTATTGACATACGCAATAGATTTTCTAGATGAAATCTCCAGAGTTATGCCGAGTTTTTGAAAACGTAACAAAAAAACTTGCAAAATATTACATGGTATATGATTTCATTCATATAACATTCCTGAAAAGACAAAATTATAGAAATGAAGAACAAATTAATGGTTGTCAGTGGTTAAAGAGGAGTTAGTTAATTTCTAGAGACAGAACACAATTTGATATGCAAACCAACCAATCCTGAGGCCATATGCCCACCTGCCCTCTTTTCTCAGGCTCCTTCAGTCTGAAACACTCTCTCCCTGCCCTAAATCACCCCAAGGCCAGCGATGTGACAACTAAGGCCACCCTGAAAGCCCAGAGCAAGCTGAAATTATTTAAACTAGACAATCCTAAATCTGCTTATGCTGCCCTGCCTTGCCTTCCCCACAGAAATCGCTCCTCCCTCCCTCTGCCTGCTGACCAACCCCTGGTGCCTCCCTGTGTGGCCCTCCATGGAGTGGATGGATCCCTCCTCTTAAACTGTGAGAATAAACTCTCCTTCCAGTGGCAGTGTTCTGCTGATCTGTTGGCCTCACCACACCCGAATAAAAATAAAATCCCAGGTAGTACATTTTAGAAGTGAAATGTTTTGCATTTTGACCGTATCCCTGTCCATATCCTGGTTATGATGCTCTACTAGAGTTTCAAAGATGTTACCGTTGGGGGGAAACAGGTTAAAAACAAGCTCTCCCAGTAGTATGTCTTACAAATGCATGTGAATCTAACTATCTCAAAATTAAAAGTTTGACTGAAAAAAAATGAAAGAAAGATTAAAGCAAGTCCCTCTTCTTTCCCATTAATCCACTCTGTGAGGTTTCTTTGTCAGGAGCCTTTGTAAATGGTGAATAGGAGGTTGCAGTGAGCAGGATGGAGTGCCAGCACGCTGCAGTGCCCCCCAGTCCTCTCTCCTTTCCCACTGATCCCACTATGGAACAAGTCATTAGCGAGAATAAAGTCTTTGGGTCAAAACCAAAATGCATACTTGGTGGGGGAGAGCAGCCTAGAAGGAGGCAATTCAAGCCAGGATCTCTGAGAGTCATCCTGACAACAGCGATGCTTGGGTTGCACGCCCCTCCTGGAAGCCAGGCACGTGTGCATGTCAGTGGCCCTGCCCAGCCACCCGGTGCAGCTCCACTGGCCAGGGCTCTGCAGGGCACCCGGGAAGGTGCAGGGCTGATGCTGTTACCGAAGCTGGCTAATCCAGACCACAGGAAACAAAGGCCCAAGGGCGGGCCATAAAGTCACCTTCTGTGTTTTCAGTGAATCTTTATCATTTTATTTTCCTACAAAACAAAAGGCAGGAACACCTGGTGCCTTTTATGAAAACCAGCTCTGGTTCTGAAAATGAACCAGCGTGTGGTGGGGCTCGGGTCTGAGGTCACGTCCGCCCTTGGGAGCAGGCCCTGGGCAGCGAAGCCACATGGGGCAGGAGCTGGGGAGAGTGGGAAGAGGCTGCCGCACCTGCTTCTGCATCTGCTTTGTGGAGCCAGAGCTTCGGGGGCAGGGAGGAGGGCGCGGCCCTCCTGTCTTCTGGCCCCGAGGAGTGGGGTGGTCCTCCTGCCTGGTCCTCCTGCCTGGCTCGGGCCTCCCCACAGCATCAGCTTTCTGGAGACTCACATGACAGCTGTGCTCAGGCCGGACGTGTGATTATGTTCCACAGTTTCCACCTGATATCTACAATATGCTTTTAATTAGATATCATGACCATCTTCGCATGTCTTTCACTGACTTTTTAAAATTTCTTGAGCTGTATGTAAAAATACCAACGTGCTTGAATTAGGCTTCAGCACTTGGCGAATTATTTTTTTCTTTCTCCAGTTTTGTAGGCTGAAATTCACTTGCAGATTTAAACTCATCCTTCTCTATGGCACTGGACAACAGCCCACAGCCCCAGAGGGGGGCTGGCCTCTCCTAGCACCCCAGAGCCCCTCATTTGGCAGTTTAAGCATCAGAATCTTTGAATAATTTCCCATTATTTAGGAAATCTCAAATATATAAACTATACAGGTCCAGCAGTTTATAAGAAATGTTTTGCTGTTTAATCAGTCCCAGAAATAAATGGGAGTGTTGAGAGAAAGGAAGCGGGAGAAGAGGAAGCACAGAAGAAATGGGAAGTAAAGACCTAGGGGAGGATGGGTCCACGCACGGCCCTCGGGGGCCCATTTGCTGGTCAGAGGCCATGAGCAAGGCTGGCTTCCCAGCACGCAGCCCTGGGAGGGGCCAAGAATGACACAAACACAGCCTTCTGGGACATCTTTGGTGGGCCACTGAGTGCGAGTCTGCCTGCCAACGCAGGAGACACAGGTTCCATCTCTAGTCTGGGAAGATCCCACAAGCCAAGGGGCAACTAAGCCTAGGCACCACAACTACTGAGCCTGTGCTTTAGAGTCTGCACTCCCCAACAAGAGAAGCCACCGCAATGAGAAGCCCACACACCACGATGAAGAGCAGCCCCGGCTCACCGCAACTACAGCAAGCTGGCGGGCAACAGAGAAGATCTAGCACAGCCCAAACATTCATTAATTTTAAAAACACACGACTTCCTGGGCTTTTCTCTGACCAGTCTCTGGACACCAAGTCCTCGGCTCCTCGGGGGCCTTGCTTCATCAGACAGCTATCACCGACCACACTCACTCAACACCTGCCCACCCTTAAACAAAGGCAAGAAGACTCCTGATCCCAAGGCATCCTCTAGCCGCCACCCTCCCTTCTTTAAGGCATCTGTGCCCATACCTCCCACTTCAGGTGGACCCTTTGAGCCCACTGGCAGTCTTCTGAGCCACCACCAACTTCACAAGCACCTTCTAGTAACTCAGCCCAGTAGAAACAGTTCTGCTACTGCTGCTAAGTCGCTCCAGTCGTGTCCGACTCTGTGCGACCCCATAGATGGCAGCCCACTAGGCTCCCCCGTTCCTGGGATTCTCCAGGCAAGAACACTGGAGTGGGTTGCCATTTCCTTCTCCAATGCATGAAAGGGAAAAGTGAAAGTGAAGTCGCTCAGTCAGGTCTGACTCTTAGCGACCCCTTGGACTGCAGCCTACCAGGCCCTCCGTCCATGGGATTTTCCAGGCAAGAGTACTGGAGTGGGGTGCCATTGCTCTCTCCCAGAAACAGTTCAGCCTCATTTTATTTACCCCTTACAGAGCTTTGACTAATACTGACCACCCCTTCTAGAAATACTCATTTTTCCCCCGTTTCTTACTAATTTTCCATCCACCTCTCTGGATGCTCAGCCCTAGGCCCCCGAGTGCCTCCTTCTCCCCACTCCTAATTGTTGATGCTACAGTGGACTCTGATAAGGAGTCTGAGGTGACAGGACCATCTCCATGATGCTACAGGGTCTCCCATGTGATGATAACACTCAGACATCTCCCTGGACTTCAGACCTAAGGCTGCTCAACATCCCTACCCAGATATCACACGAGCACCCCAAGCTCAGTGTGTCCACAACTGAATCAACGGTTCCCCTCCACCCTCAATCTTCCTGGTTGTCTATGTCCCCATCTCAACAGAGAGCATCAACATCCCCCCAGCTGCTCAGCAAGACACCCTTCATGTCGCTCTGGTCCTTCCCTTTCTTCACCTCTGCACCTATCTCCCAACATTCAGCCTATGTTTTTTTCTGTGAAAGAATGTGCATTTGGGTCCCCAAGCCCCATGCTCCCACTTCCCTCCATTGTTGGTGGGTTAGGTTTCTACCCTCACACCCTATACCAACACAGACCCTACAAACTGAGCCCCCTGACTCAATATCTATGCCCTCCAATTCTCCTTCTACACACATCAAGGAAACTTTTAAAAACACAAATGTAAGAACCTTTTTCTTAAAGTCCTTTAATGACTCCTACCACCCTCAGAATAATGGCCAATGCCTTTGTGTAGCTTGTAATCCTCTGGTGTGACACGACCTTATCCACCCCCACTACCTCATCTCTCACCTTTCCCCTTTCACATGATGGAACCCCTCCCAGGATACTGGAATTCCCGGGGCTTCTGCACAATAGTAGGGGGTCAATAAACACCTGTGAAGCCGATGTGAGACGCAATAAACGCATAACATCGGGAAAAGCCTCACCAAGGAGTTTTCAAACTGGGTTCTGAAGGATGAGAAAAATTTTATCCAAAAAGGTGGGAACACAGGAATTTTGAAAATATGGGCCAAGTGGGTTCAAGGGTTTGATGGTACAAAGTGAAGTTGGTCAGTCGTGTCCAACTCTTTGTGACCCCATAGACTGTAGCCTATTAGGCTCCTCCATCCATGGGATTTTTCCAGGCAAGAGTGCTGGAGTGGGTTGCCATTGCCTTCTCCAGGGGATCTTCCCCACCCAGGAATCGAACCCAGGTCTCCCTCTTTGCAGGCAGACGCTTTACCGTCTCAGCCACCAGGGAAGCCCCTTATTCCAAATGTGAGAAACTAGAGGTTTGATGAGGTTGGAGGAGAAGAGAGTAGAAGGAAGTGAGACTGGAAGACACGTGTGTCAAGTTAAAGGATTTGGGTATCTGTCCTCTCTCTGGTTGTCTGAGAGGAAGATGCTCTTATAGAGAAGATCCATGGCTACCACTTATTGCTTACTGCCCAGGCCCTCACCCCGGAGGACTGCCTGGACTTACTGGTGATGGGAAACTGGACACAGAGTCTGGAAGAAGGGGGACTTGATCAATTCATCCCCCAGCCCCAAAATTTCACTTTACTCAACACTTGCTTGAGTGAGAACAGAAACACAAAATGTAACAACATTTTTCGAAGACAATAGGCAACACTTATCAAGTTTAAAATGTGAACACTCTGACCCGGTAATTTCAACCTATGAAATTATTCTATGGCACTAACAGGATGACCATGCCAAAATACAGACACAAGGGTGTTGTTTATTGCATTGAAAACAAAAATGGGAACAAATTCAATATTCTTCAATATTGAATTATTAGCCAAATTTTGGTGTGCATGTGTGCTAAGTCACTTCAATCCTGTCCGACTCTTTGCGACACCATGGACTGTAGCCTGCCAGGCTCTTCTGTCCAGGAGATTCTCCAGGCAAGAAAACTGGAGTGGGTTGCCATGCCCTTCTCCAGGAGAATCCTCCCAACCCAGGGATTGAACCCACTCCTCTTATGTCTCCTGTATTGGCAGGCAGCTTCTTTACTGCTTGCACCACCTAGGAAACAGCCAAACAATAAATATGCATTATTAACAGGAGGGGATACATATATATAGACTGATACTGAGCTAAGCCCACAATAAATTTTTTAAGTTATGAGAGTATAAATGGTACCATCTCATTTGTATTTTTAAAAAACCCACAAACACATACACAGAAAGTCTCCCCTGAGACCTTCTAAACTCTAAATCAGGACACATCAAAAATTAACAGGAAAAGCTAGTACAGCCCTTCCTGAGTTAGACTTGTGGGGTCCACAGGTACATATTATTTAAGAATGACTTAACTTAGACCAGCAGTTCTCAAAGTGTGGCCCCTGAACCAGCAGCATCAACATCAGTGGGCAATCGGTTAGAATGCAAGCTCTCAGCCCCACCCCAGACCTACTGCAGCAGGAATCTGGGGTGTGGGGTTCTCCAGAGGACTGAGGCCCTCCGAAGCGCGAGAACCCCTGACCTGGGCGTCTGGGAACAGTCCTTGAACTAGGTGATAAACTGTCACTTCTGGGTCACCATGCCACAAAGACTCCCATTTGCACACAGGGTTTCTCAGGAAGGGAAGGAAGGAGCTCTTGGAGCACAGTGAAGAAAAAGACAAAAAAAATCTCCAAGTCTCTCGGAGGCCAAGACTCAGTTTGGCTGGGCCTCCACACCTGGCAGTTCTAAACGCTGCCGTCAGGGAGAGTGAAGGCAGCCAGGAGAGGGCAGAAGCTGGGCACGGAGGGGCCAGAGGAAAGACCTGGGCCTTGGCAGCAACGTTCTAGATCTGAGCCTGTGGCTGCCAGGCAGGAAGGGGAGGCTAGGGGAGGCTATTTCAGAGGCAGCTGCAGAAACAGAGACGGTAAACTGAGAAGTTTAGCAAGTGATCCCCAGCCCCTACCTGAGGAACCATCCCCTAACAGGCAGAGAATTTGTCAAATTCAATTTTTATAAACAAACACTTGGCATCTTTTACTTCAAGCAGCACCAGGGCCTCTGCTCATTTTAAAATGGTTGTGTCCATCTGGCGTCCACTCTCGGGTTTGTGTGTCAGGGTACCTAGCGTGCTCTGAGCGCACAGAGGGATTAGGCCTCCAGCACATGCTGGAGAGGCCCCAGCTGTAGTCCACAGCAGAGCCTCCTTCGGCCGCCGCACTTCTGTCTCAGCATCTCTGTAGCCCGGCCACCGCCAAAAGCCTGGCACTTCGGTTTGGATGTCAACCTCCCACTAAACTCTGGATAAAGGGAAGGGGGGTGTCCTCCCCCATCCCCCTTGAACTCAGGGTCAGACCTCTGAGGAAGCAGATGCTTGTCTAGCGGTCAGCACAAAGACAGGACTCCTGCATCTCTCCCCGGAAGGGCTTTTGGAGGAGCTCGGACACTCAGTCTTGGCGTGTGGAGGCTGGGTAATTGCCGAGCTGACGCTCTGGAGCCTCCTGGCCTGCTCACCTTTCACGATGATGCCTGGTGCAGCCCCACCGGGAAATGTGCTTATTAATCTCACTCATTTGACACCGCGCTCTTCTGCCCTGAGCTCGACGTTAGGAGAAAATGATAGGGATAGATTCTGCTCCTGTCAGACTCACCAAGACTTTCAGAAAACCAGACTATCAAAGGCCATCTGCCGCCCACTTGCTCGGCATTCACAGTGACCCCAAAGGGGCCAGCAGAATGTTAAAGACACAGATCCACACGAGGGAACAGTCAGAAGACCCGGGTTTCCACCTCCCCCCCAGCCCTGCCCCCCACCCAGAGAGTCACCCTGGAGACGGTCCTCCCAGAGACAGGCGCGCACCAAGCCCCTGCCCTGATTCACGACTCACTGCTTCATATCTAATTCATCAAAAGACACTTGGGCTTCTCAAATAAGGAACATTTTTATTAGCTTCCCCAAGAGTTTTATGGCACAAAGCCATACCTAATGATTCTATTTTATGGCAAGTTATACATTCAAACAGTGCTTTGAAGTCAGGCAGCAGGTAAAACTCAAATCTTTGTCAAAAAAAAAAGATTCCCCCGTTCATTCACTTTAAAAATGTTTATAAGCTTTCCAGCAGCTGGGAAAGTGATGTGGAGGATTGTAACAGGCTCCCCCTTCCTCACATGGGAGCCAGCGTGGGCTGACGCGACAGGCACTGTTCACCATGGGGCTGATTTTGCCTGCCTGCCCCCTCCACCTGAGGACTTGTGCAAGTCTGAACACATTTTTGGCTGTCACACCTTGGGGGTTGGGGCTATTGGCATCGAGCAGGAAGAGGCCAGGGATGCTGTCCCCGCCATGCACAAGACAGCCCCACCACATACTACTATCTGATCATCTGGCCCAAGACGTCAGTAATGCCAAGGGTGAGAAACCCTGCCTTAGGGCTTCTTCTGGACTAGGCATGGCATGCCCCCCCAACTCACACCTCACATCAGACACTGATTTTATCACTGCACCAGGTGTTCAGTGCTGACAAATGAGACTTATATTCTTTTACTCTTACGTATTCTGGGTATACATTTTCAATGAGCAAGAATAAAACGTCATCCCAAACAAAATCAGTTCAGTTCGGTTCAGTCTCTCAGTCGTCTCTAACTCTTTGTGAACCCATGAACCGCAGCATGCCAGGCCTCCCTGTCTATCTCCAACTCCCGGAGTTTACCCAAACTCATATCCATTGAGTCAGTGATGCAATCCAGCCATCTCGTCCTCTGTCATCAAACAAAATAAGGAAAGTGAAAAATAAGACCACCTTAGGGGTTTCCCTGGTGGTTCAGTGGTAAAGAATCTATCTGCCGATGCAGAAGACGCAGGTTCGAGCCTGATCCGGGAAGATCCCACATGCCACGGAGCAACTAAGCCCTGTGCCACAACTACTGAAGCCCGCATGCCCTAGAGCCTGCGCTCTGCCACAGGAGAAGCCACTGCAGTGAGAAGCCCCCACACCACAGCTAGAGAGTAGTCCCCGCTCACCGTAACTAGAGAGAAGCCTTTGCACAGCCATGAAGATCGAGCACAACCAAAAATAAATAATAATTTAAAAAAACCCTCCACCTTAGAAGTTCAGAACACATGACAATAGTCACCGTTAACTAAAGCCTCCCAATAGTTCCTCTGCACATTTTAAGCCCCACCCAAGTTGGAATTTATCTACTGAAAAAACAATATAATTAATTCGAGCCATCGGTACTACTGAACATCACCACAGACGTGTGCTGAAAAGCAAAGCCAATTCTCTACTAAATTGTGGTGATGCGGTCATCACAGCCCTGGGCTTGAGTCACCTGATTCACCACTCCCAAGCGCTGGGTCTCCATCACTTCCCTTCTCGGAGCTTGTGTTCTCCTGATCAGCACAGTGGACAGAAGGCAACTTGCCCTCCCACCCTTCAGGGAATTGTGAGAGCCAGCTGAGTTCATGGGTGGGAAAAACTGCTTTGTAAACTGTAAGAAGCTATATAAACACATGTCAATATATTTTTAACATTTATACAAGACAATCTGTGACAACCAAGGGTCTTTCAGATGCTTGGATTCTTTTCATGAAATGTCACAACTAAAAATGACTTTGGAAATCAACTAATTCAATCCCTTAATTTTACAGAATGTGAAGATGACCATCACAGAGGTCAAGTGACCCAGCTAAGGCCAAGCAACAGCCCAGATGGGCTCAGGTCCAGCCAGGACACTTGCCACACCTTGCCACTGGTGGTGCTTTCCCTTCCTGTTTAAGTTCCTAGAGTGCAGAAACACATCTTACACACGACGTTCAGAGGGTCTTGAACAAAGTAAACAAATATTTGCCAAATCAATGAATCTTGACTTACCACATCGTAGCCTGTCGGGGCTCGGTTCCGAGAAGCCACCACCCCGACTCCTGTGATGGGATCCATTGACGTCTCTGGCAAGGCTTCTGAAAGGTCTTTGACTTCAGGCATGGTGGCTTGCTCCTGATTCCAAAAAGGAAAAAGAAAGCACAAAATTCAAATGGAGCATTTAAAGTGAGCAATACAAAGTCTCAAACAGAACCAGAATCCTGGGGCAAATATCCTGAACTCAGCTTCACATACATGGACCAGCTAAGGGAGCCCTGGCTTTACCTGACCCTTTCCTCAGATCAAGAATTCAAGTAGGGATTTCCCTGGTGGTCCAGTGGCTAAGGCTCTGTGCTCCCAAAGCCAGGAGGCCTGGGTTTGATCCCTGGTCAGGGAACTAGATCCCACAAGCCACAATTAAGAGTTCACATGCTTCAACAAAGATCAAAGATCCCATATGCCCCAACTAAGACCTGGCACAGCCAAATACATAAACAAATACTCTATTAAAAAAAAAAAAAAAAAAATTCAAGTCATCTCCAGCTCCTGCTCTTCTCAAGTGAGTTTTGAACACTCTCCCGCCCTGCTGTCTGACTTCTGTACAGATACCAGCAGCTTCTCTGAGGATAAATCAGACATGGTTAAATCTAGCAACACCTTCCATCTCTCCCCCTCACAGCATCTCCTGGCAGAAGAACAGCCCTCCAAATCCACAGCCATGACTACATCCAAGGGTGGGCTGTTGGGGAGGCAGAGCTTTGTGAACACATAGAGGAAAGTGCTCTTGCCATGGAGGACACAGAAAGGCAATGGAGTCCAGGCTCCATGACTACAGCTGGTGAGCAGGCAAGCAAAGATTCAGGACACCGACAGCTGCAGAGCTGCTGTGAGAACTAAGGGAATCCCGTAAACGAAGGGCCTGGAGAGGTCCCCTGGCACACAGTAGGCCCTCAGCAAAATGCAGGTGAGAAGGGTGGGTGAGGGACACAAAGGTCCAGTGTAGTCAGCCAGAAGCGTGGTCACGGCTGTTCCCAAGAGGACCGGGGGGTCCCTTTGTTGTGTTTAATCCCAGGGTCATGTGGACACTTACTCAAAGCTAAACACGAACAATGACTGTAATTCTTGTTGGACACTGGGAGGAAGGGAGGGAAATGAAATTATTATTCTGCTGCTGCCTGCCTCCTGATGTGACCGGAGGAGACCAACAGAATATAGAGAGCACTGGGTCTGGGCAGCTCCAGTGGCAGTGTACCAGAAAGCATATAAAATGGTAACACCTTATGTAAATGACTTCTAGAGCTTTTTCAAAGGACCAGCAGTGGAAAACAGCAAGTTAAATTCTACCTCCTTCTGCAGCGATTTCATTCCACTGGCTGTAGGGTCTGTCGGATCTCTCAAGGCTGGTTACTGCTGCTAAAGCAAACCAAACACTCTCGTCTAACTGGGCAGCCAGTAGGAATATTTTAAGTTCTCAGCCTAGAATCAGAAAAGGCAGAGGCCATTAAAAATGACTACAGCCTCCTCCGTAGAAACAACCAGAGGGCTGTATGCAAGTCACCGTGTAATCAGCATTCCCTGGAACCCACGAAAGGCTCCAGAAACAGGCTCGTCAGTGCCAGGGAGCTAATTCTCTGATCAAGGCTAGGAAGCGCCTGGCAGCAGCCACAGTCTCAGCTTCTGTTTATGACAAAAGCCAAACTAAGTTAAGCTTTACTTAATTCTACTGAAAATAAGCTTCTGGAAGTAAAGGGCAGGGGGGCAGGACATCACACCGCATCACTGAATCGTTTTCTATTTTCAGATCTTATTTACCAGGCAAGTTTATCTGCATAAAGCACAGGGCTCAGTGCTTCCTGCACACAGTAGGCACTGAGTGAATATTTCCTGAATGAATCCGCAGGGATGCCCCCAGTCAGGAAGGTTTAGAATTCACTATCTGCACCAGCAGAATCCAAAGCAAACTGATCAAAAAGTACTTCATTTGGAAAACTCGGTATTCTTGGTTAACATGGAAATAACATCGCTGCCGTTAGCAAAATACTGTTATACCTGCTGTTGGTTACCGAAATGCTTTGCAATTAACAACTCATTAACAGAAGGCACTGAATTCTGCCAGTGCTAAAATATCATGCTGTGAATTTAATAAAGAACATAAGACGTAAGTTTTATTATTATTATTATTATTAAGATAGTGCTGCCTCTACTATCTGAGGTGGGGGGTGGGGAGCATGGGAATAAATAAGAAATATTTTATTCGCTGAGGGATGCCCCATCCTCGGGTCACTGCATCCCGGTCCAGGTACCAACCGCCCTCCTCTGCTCTGCAGCGCGAGCAAGTTGCGGGAGCGGGGGAGGCTGACGCCGCTGCTCCCACAATGCACCGGGCAGCCGGGCACCGGGCCCCAAGATGGCTGCGGGCAGCCTCCTGAGCAGACAAAGGAGCCGGCCGGCGGGCTGCGGGCCTGCAGGCTGGGAGGATGCGGCGGGCAGGGCATTTAGCACTGAGCATCTCAGATGCACGCCTCCACCCCCGCCCCCACACCCCACACACCCCCCCAGTGGCAGTGCCCTGGGGGATCCAGCAGCCTTTGTGAAATACAGACAAATGACTCCTCGCTGGGACGGCGGAGGAAAGCGCCACCACCAGCAAAGGAAGCTTTTAATGAGAAACGCCCAAGATATCCATGGCAGAGGCAATCACTCAGAGCCGCTTGCCCTGAATTACATATTTTCTGACTGCAAATT
>NW_011494765.1:3587617-3598922 GCF_000754665.1 Bison bison bison | reverse complement strand
AGAGCAGAGCTGCCTGGGGAGAGGGGCAGACGAGCGGGGGTGTTTAAGACCACCATTAACCTGTCTGGCAAGACGCTGACGCTGGGCTGAAGCAGAAAATGCCAGGCCTGCTTGCAACAACGGGCATCCTCCTCAGCTCTCTTTGCCCAGCCTGGCATCCACCTCCAGCTCCAAATTCTAGCTGCACACAGAACGCACTCACACACCTCCCCGCATCTGAGCAGTGCCCTGCAATTACCAAAACAGCTTTCACCAGCTCCTTCTCAACTGATGCTCACACCAAACCTAGGAAGGGGACTGGAGCATATTAATCCCTATTTCAGAGGAAAGAAACAGAGGCCTGGAGTTCTCAGATGCCATGGGCTGGCAGAAGGCAGAGCCCCAGGGGCCTCTGACCCTCCCTCCCCAGTCTGGTCTACTTTCCACACACTGGGCAGAGACAGACCCAACTTCCCATCCCATACCTGATCAAGAAAGTGCTCTCAGCACCAATTATATTTTAAAATGCCAAAGCTCTCTTTTCTCTAGCAGTAACCCAGTAAGTGAAGCGAGGGGGAGAAAAGTATTGAGAGATAAAAGTAACATGGGATTAATTTTCCTCACACCTCAGTTTCGAGATGCAACATTTCCCTCATAAATAATTTACAGCAATAAAAATGAGCTAAGGCCATGTTTGTGTAGGACAGAGGTAAATTTAGGCCTAATGAGGGAGACCCGCGTGCTGCACAGGAGGGAACGGGGTGATGTACAGCATGGTGTGAACACAATCAACAGCACCCGGGGGGGGCGGCGGGGGGGCCTCCATTGCCAACTGCAAGTTGCACCGCCAGCGGAGGCAGGGGCAGGGGATGGGGAAACTTCTACTGCCCCAGCTGTGGCTGCAAGGAGGGTCCCTAGAGGAAAAGCCAAAAGTTCACTCAGTGTTTTAGATGACAAGATAACAGAGACCGAGATTTCTGAGAACTCTAGGAAGGAGCCAACCTGAAGCTAAGTGGATTTCCAGGAAATGTCAGGAGAGGAATGACGACGGTAGCAGCACCTGGGAGTCACGTCTGATTTCGGGCAGGGTCGGAAGAGTAGAGAGTACCCTGGCAGCACTGACCTTGACCTAGTCCTCCTAGCTTAACCTCACAGGTCGTCCAGTCCCTGTCTATCCCGAGCGTGCAGCCAGCCTCACTCAGACCATCGCCAAGGCTGGGGGCTACAGAGCCTCACCCTGGGCAGCTGTGCCTGTGTCTGTCCCAAGAGGATTTCTCCACAAAGCAGGGGGAGAAAGAGAGAGACAGCGAGCGGGAGGATGAGAGTAAGTGTGTGTGTTGTACATCCTGGGACTGGGGGACTGGGATGAAGAGTGACAGAGAATGAGAGAGAATGTATATGTGTGTGTGTGTGTGTGTATGTGTGTGTGTGGAGAGTGCGTGAGAGAGAGAATGTGTGTGTGTGTGTGTGTGTGTGTGTGGAGAGTGCGTGAGAGAGAGAGAGAGAGAGTGTGTGTGTGGTACTTCCTGGGACTGAAGGACTGGATGGGGCCAGTTAGGGCGAGGTGTGTTTTCCAGACCCAGCAGGATTTTTTCCAGCCGTGCTCAATGAGTTCCATCCAGCAACACTGGGTAAGAGAAGAGCTTCCTGAGTGTGCACCGAACAGTGCCCGGGGGAGGTCCCAGCCCCCCGGCACGGCAGCACCTCACCAAGGCTGTCGCCCCAGGTTCACAGAGAAATGAACTTTAACTATAAAGCCCCTTCACACAGACAGCACACGGCTCCCTTGTAGCTGATCAAAGAATTACTACGACAGTGTGCTTAATCCCTAAAAGTCAGCAGTGCTGGGCTTAACTGATGCTGAACATTGTTTCAGTATCAAAGGCGTGCCTCCCGGCCGCAGTCTGGGAGAAAACTAAGCTACTGAATCACAGTTGAAAACTCAGGGGAACTTTGATATCATCTCTGTTTAATTTCCCCGGCCCTGTGAGCCTGGGGTTTATCTCGTTTTATCAACTCCTGTACTGAAATCAAAACCCAACTAACAGAGCTGAGACCTCTCTCCACCGAGGCCCTTCCAGCAGCAGGGTAGGGCATGAGCCGAGGAGTTTAAAGCACATTGGGGGTGGGGGGAGGCAACAACTGCCGGGGGGCAGGTGATGCTGCCTTCAAAGGAGGCACAGCAGGAACCCAGGACAAGGAAGGAAGACCAGCTCAGAAGCGGAGCCAGTGCTGCCCACCAGGGCTGAAGGTGGGACTTGCACACAGCTTTGGAGGAGAGTAATATCAAAGTATTGGGGGGTGGGGCAGGTTAGATAGGGCTACTGGGATTGAAATGACAAAACCAGTGGGTTAATTAAGTCTCTACAGAAGGATGAACTTGTGATCGGATTGTCTGAAATCCAAAGTCAAGGGCAGAAAAGACATAAATTGTCTGCCCACATCTACCAGCTTGCAGAGCTGGGGAAAAGCAGTGGATAAATATTTCACTCCCCGTGGCAAACGGCCGAAGAGCAGAGCCTCCCTGCGGAAAAGCTGCAGCCCGGCGTGAGGCAGCTCTCTGCCTGCTTCCCAGCAGCTCGGTGGTGGCGGTGGGCTGCAGGAACCCCTGCTTGTCTCTGTTACCCCATAACTACCGGTTCCTTCCTGCTAACAAATCTTAAGCGGGGGACAGAAGGACAGGGGAGGAAGTTGGTGGCTAGGCTTCACCCAGGTACCCACAACACACACAAATACACAAACCCGGCCACCGCAGGCAGCCATGGCGCATGCAGAGCCCTACCTCCTCAGGAGACTGCAGGCTGAGGTCAGGGTCCATGCAGCACCCAGGCAAACGGCCAGCTGGCTCTGGGCACCACCCATAGGGATAGCGCACACAGGCTGAGAGGCGGCCACCGTGGAACCTCAGGATAGCCTCCTGGTGCGTCCTGTACTTTGGCCTGGACATTTGATCCGAGTGACCAGTCAGAAACCAAATCGTTCTGACAAATGCTGTCGAGTACGATCTGGTGGCAACAGGCCACAGGCTGCTGGGAAGGCTGCTAAGATACTGGGGAATGAAAGCAAGTATTTTCCTAAGCTCCCCTGGATCACAAAGAACTTTCCAGCCAGGGAACTAACAATGGCGAGCACTTCCTTTTTTTCCCAGTAGAAGTCTGTTACTTCTAATAGAAGAATCTGGTGTACAAATGCATCCACCCCATCAGACCTCTGCTTAGACTGGCATTAACCATTTGATAGCCAAACAGATTTATCATAAACCATGTGAGGCACACCTGGGGTTTGGGTGGCTGCAGTACAGTGCAGTGCTGGATCCCAGAATATACTCTCCCAAAATAAATCCGGATCAAGTTCTACAGCACGGCCGTGGCTAAAGGCCTGCCCCTACAGGCCCGGCTCTGCAAAACCAGGGAGCCTGGTGCTGGGGAGGAGGGGGCATTCTCTAGAACACTGTGAGCCCCACCCCAGCTTGCTCACCTTTACTGCAGATGAAGGCCGTCCCTACCCACTCCCATCAGGTCTTAGTGCCATAGTGCCCCCTGGAGAGAAGGCAGAAGGTGGACCCCCATGGAAGGCAGACACCCTACAAATGAAACCATCCCAGGAGGCCCCAAGAGCCGGCTGGCCGTTTGCCTAATATTCAGTGACGGGAAATGGTCACAGCCTTGGCTTGATGAGCAGTGTCTGCTGAGTAAAAATGCTAACATGTCACCTCAACATTGGGCAATGGGCCCTGAGGCCAGAATCGTCAGAACACCTGGCCTCAGGTCAGTAGATACCCCACCTCATCACCACCCACGCTCTTGACTCTCACATGGGCCTTAAGAGTTTCTTTGGTCATGTACTCATTCTACCTGTGTGTGCTGATGACTCCAAATTACCTCCAAGGCTGGCATTTTTCTCCTGAGACTCAGATATGTGTATCTGGTGCCCTGCTGGCTATTGCCACCTGCGTGTCCCATTGATACCTTCAACCTGGCTGACCTCGTCATCCTCCCCCCGAGGCATCTCCACATCCCTAGTACCGAACAGGACCTGGTGCATAACAGTCAGCTCACAGATGTCTGTGGAAAGCTCTTGTGCTGAGCATGGAGCAGCGACGAAGATGGGAAGCCCGACATTCTCGAACTCTAGCATGCTTGAGTCACCTAGAGGATTTACGAAAACAAAGTCGTACACCCACTCCCCGAGGTGCTGACTCGGTGCCTGAGAAGCTGCATTTCTAACAAGATCCAGGTAGATGCTGAAACAGCTGGTCCACAGTCCAAAGTCTGAGTAAAAGGCAGTAGGTACTCATGGGATGTTTGATGAAGGAAGGAAATTGAGGCAGGGAGGGAAGAGGGAAGAAGGAACCTAAAGGTCATCATCCCTGGGGAGCAGCCTCAGAGTAAGTCCTTCAGTCTTTCCCTCCCTAACACAGGTTACCCAAGAGCACCCAAACCCTCCCCTATGGCACCCACCCCACCATTCAAACTCTGGGTCACATCTCCTATTCACCCCAAATCTTTCCCACTGCCCAGCCAGACAGATGCTGTCACTAAGAATCCTGATGTTGTCCAAGGACATGACCTTAGCACATGGGCACACATGCGCACACACACATATACATACACACACACGTAAAGAAACACGGTCTTAACTCTCAGAAGGTTACAACACTTTCCCAAGCAGAGCATTAATTGTTCAAAGGTATATGTCCATCATAGTACCTAGTCTATAGTGAATACTCAATAAATTTGCATCATCAATAAATAGACTATAGATAAATGGATGGATGGATGGGAGGATGGATAAACGAAGTCCCTGTCCTGCTTTCAAAACTGTCTGTGTTCCACTGGACTAAGGGGGCACGTAAAGCAGCAGGAGCAATGGTGAGCGTGCCCCGCTGGGTCATTGATGCCTGGTGCAGGACAAACACCACAACTCCAGGGCCGAGCCACCTGCCGAGCAAGGGAGGTGGGACCTCAGTACTCTGGGCAGTTCCAGAAGCGGGTCTGCCCTAGATCCAGAGTAGGCTGGATAAGGACCTGGCCGGGGGCTCCGTGAAGACTCCCCATGGAGTTTGTAAAAACTACAGCTACTCTCCAGGTTCTGATCTGATTGGTCTGGGCTGGGGCAGAGGCTGGATAATGCACTGCCCAGGTGCAGTGGCACTGTGCTGGGTGACACAGCGACAGGTAAGTCATGGCCACCACCCACGGGGCTCACAGGCTAGAGGAAATGTCCTCAAAGAAAGGAACTGTAAATGAAGGGGACACTCCCTTCTGCCGGGGGCAGGTGGTGGGGGTGCGGACAGGGTGCTGGCCTTCCTGAAAGATAGCGGGCACAGAATGCTGCAAGAGGTGCGGGGAGAGCACAGGGCAACAGCAGTGGCACGAAGCGCCGGGCTGTCTAGGGAACTGTTAGGAGCAAGGGGCTCTGAAACAAGCTCACGAAATGCTAAACAAGCAAAACCTTTCCAAACCTGTCTGCGCTTCTCTGCTCCTTCTAAGGTCCAAGCAATGATGAGGATCTAAGGAGCGCCCCAGTCGTCGGAAGGGAGATTCCCAAGTCTTGGGTTCCCATTTCCTCTCCTGAAGCTGAACGCTTCTCAAGCTATTGCCACTTCCTGCAGACCCGGCAGGGCCTCTACGCTGTTAGCTCCGGGGAGGGCTGGGTGGTAAAGTAGAGAAATAGGAAAGGTGTGGGCTTTGGACTCAGAGGAACCAGGGCTTGAGCTGCAACTCAGACACAGCTGTGTGACCGCAGGCAGGCAAACTGCACTGGGCCTGAGTTTCCACTCCTATAAAACTGGAACAATGCATAATATTTTCTTTACAGGGTTTTAAACTATATAAAGTACTTGTAGGACTTCCATTAAAAGAAACAAAAGAATGGGAGAAAATATTTGCAAACCATATATATCTGATAAGAGGTTAAAAATCCAGGCTTCCTTGGTGGTCCAGTGGTTAAGAATCTGCCTTGCAATACACACTTCCCTGATAGCTCAGTTGGTAAAGAATCTGCCTGCAATGCAGGAGACCCCAGTTTGATTCCTGGATCTGGAAGATCCCCTGGAGAAGGGATAGGCTACCCTCTCCAGTATTCTTGGGCTTCCCTGGTGGTTCAGCTGGTAAAGAATCCTCCCGCAATGCAGGAGACCTAGGTTTGATCCCTGGGTTGGGAAGATCCCCTGGAGGAGGGAAAGGCTACCCACTCCAGTATTCTGGCCTGGAGAAGCTCAAATGGTAAAGAATCTGCCTGCCATGCAGGAGACCAGGGTTCAATTCCTGGGTTGGGAAGTTCCTCTGGAGAAGGGAATGGCAATCCACTCCAGTATTCTTGCCTGGACAGAGAAGCCTGGTGGGCTACAGTCCATGGGGTCGAAAAGAATTGGACACGACTGAGCGACTAACACACACACACACACACACGCACACACACAGAGTCCATGGGGTTGCACAGAGTTGGACATGACTGAGAAACTTTCACTTTTCACTCTGCAATGTGGGGCATATGGGTTTGATCCCTGGTCTGGGAAGATCTCACATGCCAAAGGGCAATAAGCCTGTGCATCATAATTATTGAGCCTGTGCTCTAGAACCTGTGCTCAGCAATGAGAGAAGCCACCAAAATGAGAAGTCCATACACCGAAACTAGAGAAAGTCTACATGCAGCAATGAAGACCCAGTGCAGCCAAAAATAAATGAAAGAAAAACAAACAAAATATATGCAAGGTTAAAATCCAAGTCTATAAAGAACTCCTGCAACAGAGCAATAACAGAAAGCAAGTAACTTGATGAAAAAAAAGGGTAAAGGACTTGAAAAGGCTTTTCTCCAAGGGAGATATACAAATGTCCAAAAAGCATCTGAAAAGATGTTCAGTGTCACTACTCATTAGGGAAATGCAAACCAAAACCACAGTGAGATATCATCTCAGACCCATGAGGACGGTTACTGTGCTGTGCTTAGTCGCTTAATCGTGTCCGACTCTTTGCCACCCCATGGACTGTAGCCCACGGGTCTCTTCTGTCCATGGGGATTCTCCAGGCAAGAATACTGGAAGGGGTTGCTATGCCCTCCAGATGGTTACTAGCAAAACCCAGAAAATTAGTATAGTTGAGGATGTGGAAAAATTGGAAACCTGGGGCACTCTTGGTGGAAAAGGAAATGCAGCAACTATGGAAAACAGTATGGTGATTCCTCAAAAAATTAAAAGTAGAATGACTATATGATCTGGCAAATCCACTTCTGGATATATACCCAAAAGAATTGGATATAGAGTCTCGAAGAGATATTTGTATGTATATGTTCACAGCAGCATTATTCACGATAGCCAAAAGGTGGAAGTAACCCAAGTGTCCACAGACAGATAAATGGATAAGTAAAATGGGGTCTTTACATACAATGGAGTACTACTGCTAAAAAGGAAGGAAATTCTGACACATGCTACAGTGTGGATGAACACTGACGTTGTTACGCTAAGTGAAATAAGACAGTCACAAAAAGACAAATACTACATGATTCTATTTACATGAGGTATGAGGTACTCACAGTAGTCAAATTAATAGCAAGTAGAATGGTGGTTGCCAGATGCTGGAGGAGGAGAAAATGGGAGTTGCATAATGAGCACAGACGGCCCTTGAACAATGCAGGAGTTAGGAATACCAACTCTCCGAGTCGTCAGAAATCTGAATATACCTTATAGGTGGCCCTCCAAATTCACGGTCCCTCCCATGTGGGGGTTCAACTCACTGGGAAAGGTACAGTACTGCAACAGTTATTATTGAAAAAATTCCATCTGTAAGTGGACCTGAGCAGTTCATACGCATGTTGTTCAAGGGTCAACTGTACAGAGTTTCAGTTCTGCAAAATGAAAAAGTTCTAGCGGTTAGTTGTACAACAACTTGAATGCACTTAATGCCACCAATGCATTAGGTAGCAAATTAGGATGGCAAACTTTATTTTGTGTGTTTCACCGTATTTTTAAAAAGCATCTGTAACTGTGGTCCTCAAATTTCAGTAAGCATTAAGTACAACCTAAGATTCTTGTTCAACAGGCAGATTCTGGGGTCCCTTCCCCAGATATTCTGATTCAAAGTCTGGGTTTGAGGCCTTGGGATCTGCATTTCAATCAACATCCTGGGGATATTTAGCTCATTAAGAATTCATTTATTTCTCTCTTCTAAAGGATCAAAGGATATTCTTTTGAACATTTTCCTGGGCAGATCAGTACCTGAAAAAAAAAAAATGTGTGTGTGTGTGTGCGCACGCGTGTGTGTGTGTGTGTGTATGTGTGTAGAACAATCCCAAAGCCACAGGCCCAACAAGATGGCCCTCCAGTTTTCAGGGGAGTCTGAGCTGCTACAAAGCTCAAGTACATGACCCCTGGGCTCTGGGCCCACAGGCCTCTCACATTTCAGCCTACACAAGCTCTGCATCTCACCAGAAGTGTGTCGTGTAACCCAACGCTTGCCCACAGGATGTCCCCAGCAAGGAGGTAATGTCAAGCACACCCTGCCTCCCAAGCAGCGGGGAAGAAGAGATCTGAGGCAAGCAACCCCACTGCAAACAGTGCAGACAACTAGGGAAACCACAATTCCCAGTGGTGGCCCAGTGAGCAGGGGGCCAAGGAGAGCCCGTGTGGCCAGGCACCGCAGGCCAGGGAGAGCCTCAGATAGAGCCAGGACAGCCTGCAGAAAGGCAGCTCATTCAGGGAACCCAGGCCTCCCCTCCCACAACCCAGTGAGCAAACAAGACCCTGCTCACTCAGCCGCAGCCAACTAAACGCAGTGTTCTCAGCCCATCATATCCAGCCATGTAGTCATTTGTTATCTTCATCATCATAACAGCACCTCTGACGTTTCCCACGCTTGACTCCAACACCGTCATTGCTTTTCAGCGTGGCAAGGACGCCGCGCTCTGAGCACGAGGCACGGAGCACTTTCAACCTGCTATGGCAGCGGGGCCCAGGACGCTTGGATCCAGACAGCCCCTGCCCCAGCCCCCACTTACCCCTTCTAAGGCCCTGAGAGCAGATCACAAAGTGTTCACGTGGTCGTGTGGTTTTGTAAAATGTACAGCAAGATATTCTTGCATTGTTTTTCTTCCAGCCCCTCCCACCCACAACAAATTGTCAAAATGGCAGACCCACAACAAATTGTCAAAATGGCAGACCCACAAAACTAGGGTCTTAGACCCCTAGTTAATTGACTAGGGGTTAGGGTTAGACCCCACTTAAATTTAGTGAGGATCCCCTCACCCCATCCACAGTGTCACACATATTCACATACCTTAACTCGTTCAGCCTTACAGGGTAGGTTTTATGCTTAGGTCTCTTTAATAAATAAGCAAATGGGGATTCTGAAAGGTCCCATGAGGTTCCATGACTTGCCTAGGGTTACCTAGGTTCCAGGAGGTATCCTGAGAATCCAAGCCCAGTGTTCATTCTACTCCCATCCTTTCCTGCTGCTGCTGCTGCTAAATTGCTTCAGTCGTGACCGACTCTGTGCGACCCCAGAGACGGCAGCCCACCAGGCTCCCCCATCCCTGGGATTCTCCAGGCAAGAACACTGGAGTGGGTTGCCATTTCCTTCTCCAATGCATGAAAGTGAAAAGTGAAAGGGAAGTTGCTCGGTCATCTCTGACTCTTAGCGACCCCATGGACTGCAGCCTACCAGGCTCCTCCGTCCATGGGATTTTCCAGGCAAGAGTACTGGAGTGGGGTGCCATTGCCTTCTCCGCATCCTTTCCTAGTGGCCCTCAATACAACTACTAACAGAGAAGCACAGTAAAAAAACTGAAGCTACTCTTCTGATTAACCAGTTAACAAACCCTGAATACTAACCACTAATTTTTACTGACCACTTGCCCTGTGGCAGGCACGGAGCTGAGCATTGCTCCTGTTATTTTTCTCTTATTTCTTAACTATAATCCTATGAGATAGACATTATCATGAGCCTCACTCTACAGATGAGGAAACTGAGGCTCAGAAAAGTTCACTAATTTGCGTAAGAACACACAATAAGGAGAGCCAAGGCATAAGCTGAGGTCTAATTCTGACGTTCTCGCATTTAATCATGGTGTACTGTACTATTCCATCTAGAAGTGGGGGAAAACCCCACCAGTGGGAAGGAGGCAAAGCAGAGAAATGCCTTTAGCATAAATCAGGAGTGTGGCCTAAAAGCTAGAAGGAAGGAATGAAAAATGTGGATCAGAGAAGATGATTCTGGGTTCAAGTGAACCAGTAATTGCTATGTCAATTGCTTTGCACAGGTCTTGGTGCCCAGGTCCCAGAAGAGGCCTCATCTCTCAGAGGCCCCATTTAAATATTCTATGCAAGGCATAACATCTTGAAATAGCCAGTTCAATTTCCCGCAAGCAAGAAAGGTGTCACCTGTCTCCTGTGCTAACTTTCTGAGTACGCTGAGTTTTTGAGTTAGTCTAGGCTTCCACTGAGCTTATCTCCTAACTTTTCTAAGGTTTTTCTGGTGCAGCTGATAAGATTTTCTTGCCCTGTTAAAATGAGATGAGATCCAGCCAGCTGTCCAGAAATGTACAATGAGATTATATTGAGAAGGAACCACCAGAGACAAAGGCCCCTAAAGAGATTCCAGCTTGCTGTCTGCTTTGTGGCAGAAAACTGAGTCGGGGCTGGCTCATGGGTGGGGGCAGGGAGCAGAGAAGGGGCAACAGCCACTCCCTTTTTGCCCTCCAGTGGGACCTCCTCTGGGCCAGGCTGAAGAGGCTGTGGAGGGGTAGAGAATACAAGAATCATTTTTAATGGTTGGGAAAGGCTGATGATTTAGGAAGAGTTGTGTGTTGGTAACAAAGAGGACAAAGATGCTCATGGGTCTGGCTTCTTCACTTGGCCCCTGCCCTTGAGCCTCATTTGCACTGGAGTCCCCATGGGGTGACTATCAACAGGCTCACTACCCTTCAAGGATGGTACTCTGGGTCCTGGGTGCCTCGACCAGCACATCACCTTGCAGACAGGTGCCCTGGAGTTTGGCTGTCCTCTCTGCTCTGCTCAGGTCACAGATGAGGCCGCAGATCATGCCCGAGGCTCAGGTGCAATCTGCTCGGCACCCACGTGACCACAGAGAGTGGACCCCGGGCCCCGCCAGTGAAACGAAGGTCCGGGTCTGTGCAGGTGGCCCCCGCGCCCCGGCACAGGTGGGCCGCCTCACCTTTCACCGTACGGACGTGGCTCTCGGCGACCTCACCTGCCACGGCCCAGGGGGTCGCTGCTCGCCCCGGGGTCCCCGCGCTATCCTCCCGCCTGCCGGCTGCAAGGCCAAGCCAGGACGCGAAGCCGCGGCGCGCGCAGGGCCGAGCAGAGGCCGCC
>NW_011494765.1:3587072-3587245 GCF_000754665.1 Bison bison bison | reverse complement strand
CACACACACCCCGCACACACCCACATGCCTCTTGCAGGGACAGGGACACACACACACACCCCCACATGCCTCTTGCAGGGACACCCAGCCCTCCTACGCTTTTCCGGAAGCCCCCAGGCCTCTTGGAACCTGGGATAAATGTTACACACCCCCATACACCCGCATGCCTCTTG
>NW_011494765.1:3578893-3586775 GCF_000754665.1 Bison bison bison | reverse complement strand
TAGCCCGGGGAGGGCCCTGGCGCCGCCGACCCGGCCTCTCAAAGAGTCCGCAACGGCCCCTCGGAGCAGCCCAGACCCGAGGGAGCCCCGGGCCTCTTGGAGCCTGGGCCCCGATTTCCCCCTCCGCCAAGCTGGTCTCTTCCAGGGACCCGCAGCCCCCTCTGCTCTCCTAGGCCTCACTATATCACTATACCCTAGACCAGTCCTTACATCCCTGGAAGCCTCCAGGCCTCTTGGAACCTGGGATAAACGTTACACACCCACACACACCCGCATGCCTCTTGCAGGGACAGGGACACACACACCCACACGCCTCTTGCAGGGACACCCAGCCTCTTGGAACCTGGGATAAATGTTACACACCCCCATACACCCGCATGCCTCTTGCAGGGACTGGGACACACACACACACACCCCTTTTGCAGGAACACTCAGCCCTCCTATGCTTTACGGGACCCCAGACCTATCTTTCAGCTCAGCTCACTTGGTTCAGGAGACCCCATCGCCCAGCTGACCCAATACAAGCTTAGCCTGGCCACAGTCCCCAGTGCCAACACAGGCCTCTCACACTGACCCCAAATTCCTAGCAATATCTGTCTCCCTCTTATGCTACCTACAGAGGTCCAAAGCAAGGACTGTGAGGCTGGCTTAGGGGAAGTATTTAAAAGTTTAAGCTGATCTCTGGCCCTACAGTACTTGGGAAAATGTACAAGCCAGAGGATAAAATGGAACTGGATGAGGAGAGGGATCTAGGGCTTGGCCTTCAGCTAGAATGGCTAGTTGGTGGTGCCAACTCTGCATCCTTAACCAAAAATGCCCCGCACAGCCCCAGCAAGGCACTCAGAGGGAGTGCCAGCATGCTGTTAGAGATGAGGACCATGCAGGACTGATTAGTATCAGTTTGCTAATGTTTCAAGTCTAATTTCCACACATTCTTAGGCTTTTCTAAAATAGCTGTTTGATCCTTTAAAAAAAAAGAAAAAGGTGTTCTGAAGAACTGATTGTTGAGGAAAATGTCCTATGGGGAAGCCTTCCTAGTGTGTGTATTCCAAGCATTTTTATCACTCAGAAATGCCACTGGTTCAGATGGTTTTACAGGCAATTTCTAGCAAACCATTAAGGAACAAATAATCTCTATGTTATTTAAACCGTTACACAGAAGAAAAAAGTTTTCCATTTCACTTCCCAAGTTTAGCATAACTGATACCAAAACTGACAGAGATAATACCAAAAAGGAGAGTTACAGGCCAGTTTCAGAACACAAGTCCCCAGAGAATTTAATACATGTTTTTTTGAAAAGGAAGTTCTGCAGTCAAATAACTTGAGAAAGTACTGCATGCCACCTATAGTCTACCTTTTAAAGAATCACAATAAGTATAATTAAGGTCTCTGTGATGTCCAGTTCAGTTCAGTTCAATCGCTCAGTTGTGTCCGACTCTTTGCGACCCCATGAATTGTAGCACACTAGGCCTCCCTGTCCGTCACCAACTCCCGGAGTTCACTCAAACTCATGTCCATCGAGTCGGTGATGCCATCCAGCCATCTCATCCTCTGTCATCCCCTTCTCCTCCTGCCCCCAATCCCTCCCAGCATCAGAGTCTTTTCCAATGAGTCAACTCTTCGCATGAGGTGGCCAAAGTACTGGAGTTTCAGCTTCAGCATCAGTCCTTCCAATGAACACCCAGGACTGATCTCCTTTAGAATGGACTGGTTGGATCTCCTTGCAGTCCAAGGGACTCTCAAGAGTCTTCTCCAACACCAGTTAAAAAGCATCAATTCTTCTGTGCTCAGCTTTCTTCACAGTCCAACTCTCACATCCATACATGACCACTGGAAAAACCATAGCCTTGACTAGACGGACCTTGTACAAGAGTAAACAAATCTGGTATTTCCCAAACTCATCTGAGCCAGGACCACCTTTTCAAAGTTCACCAATTAATCCCTAACCTGTGAATCATTACTCTTACAGACCAATCTGCTGAAGTATATAGTAGTTGCAAAACTACTAAATAAAATTTTAGCAATCTGAATCCAACTTGCTCTAAAACAAGTCAAAATCCACTATAATCAGGCAAGATTTATTCCAAAAGTACAAGGATGATTCAACATTAGTGACTCTGTAAACTCATTTCATTGGTAAAGAAAAATAAATCACAGGATATTATCAACAGAAGAGACACTTTAAAAATATTTTATAAATTCAACACCAATAGCTTATAATTTTCTTTTAAAAAAACCCTTAATAAACTAGGAAGAATATTTAAGCTTCTTAATGACAAAGTTTACTTAACAGAAGCCATCCATAAACATATTTAATGGTGAAACACTAAGGGCATTCTCATTTTAGTCAGAAACAAAACAAGAATGCCCACTATAATTGCTACAGACTAAAGCCAATACATGGAGAAGGCAATGGCACCCCACTCCTGTACTCTTGCCTGGAAAATCCCATGGACAGAGCAGCCTGGTAGGCTCCAGTCCATGGGGTCGCTAAGAGTCGGGCACGACTGAGCGACTTCACTTTCATTTTTCACTTTCTTGCATTGGAGAAGGAAATGGCAACCCACTCCAGTGTTCTTGCCTAGAGAATCCCAGGGACAGAGGAGCCTAGTGGGATGCCGTCTATGGGGTCACACAGAGTCGGACACGACTGAAGCGACTTAGCAGCAGCAGCAGCAAAGCCAATACAATAAGATAAGAAAACTAAGAAATATAAATAATGGAAAAAGACAAACTTATCATTATTTGTTCGTGATGTCAATACATACCTAAACATAAAAATGGAAGGGAATCAACTAAAAAGCTTAGAGACTTTAGTAAAGTGGCTAGTTATAAGATAAAAACCAAACTCAATGGTTTTCCTAAATGTTAAAGAAAAAGGCTTATTTTCATAAAGAGAGACTTCCATTAGAGAAAGACTCATGGCCTCTCTCTGAAAAGGTCAGTTTTCATTCCAATCCCAAAGAAAAGGCAATGCCAAAGAATGTTCAAACTACCACACAATTGCACTCATCTCACACACTAGCAAAGTAATGCTCAAAATTCTCCAAGCCAGACTTCAACAGTATGTGAATCGTGAACTTCCATATGTTCAAGCTGGATTTATAAATGGCAGAGGAACCAGAGATCAAATTGACAAAATCCGTTGGATCATCGAGAAAGCAAGAGAGTTCCAAAAAAACATCTACTTCTGCTTTATTGACTATGCCAAAGCCTTTGACTGTGTGGATCACAACAAACTGTGGAAAATTCTTAAAGAGATGGAAATACCAGACCACCTTGCCTTCTGAGAAATCTGTATGCAGGTCAAGAAGCCACAGTTAGAACTAGACATAGAACAAACAGACTAGTTTCAAATGGGGAAAAGAGTACATCAAGGCTGAAAATGTCACCCTGCTTATTTAACTTATATGCAGAGTACATCATGCAACATGCTGGGCTGGATGAAGCACAAGTTGGAATCAAGATTGCAGGGAGAAATACCAATAACCTCAGATATGCAAATGATACCACCCTTATGACAGAGAGCAAAGAAGAACTAAAGAGCCTCTTGTTGAAAGTGAAAGAGGGGAGTGAAAAAGTTGGCTTAAAACTAAACATTCAGAAAACTAAGATCATGGAATCTGATCCCATCACTTTATGGTAAATAGATGGGGAAACAATGAAAATAGTGACAGACTTTATTTTTGTGGGCTCCAAAATCACTGCAGATGGTGATTGCAGCCATGAAATTAAAAGATACTTGCTCCTTGGAAGAAAAGCTGTGATCACCCTAGACAGCATATTAGAAAGCAGAGACATTACTTTGCCAACAAAGGTTCATCTAGTCAAAGCTATGGTTTCTCCATTAGTCATGGATGCATATGAGAGTTGGACTATAAAGAAAGTTGAGCACTGAAGAATTGATGCTTTTGAACTGTGGTGTTGGAGAAGATTCTTGAGAGTCCCTTGGACTGCAAGGAGGTCAAACCAGTCAATCCTAAAGGAAATCAGTCCTGAATGTTTGTTGAACGTTTTAATGCTAAAGCTGAAACTCCAATACTAAAGCTGAAACTCCAATACTTTGGCCACCTGATGCAAAGAACTGACTCATTTGAAAAGACCCTTATGCTGGTCAGGATTGAAGGCAGGAGGAGAAGGGATGACAGAGGATGAGATGGTTGGATGGCATCACCAATTTGATAGACATGAGTCTGAGCAGGCTCTGGGAGTTGGTGATGCACAGAGAAGCCTGGCGTGCTGCAGTCAGGGGTCAGAAAGTTTCAGACAGGACTGAACCACTGAACTGAACTGAACGTGGCCTGTCCCCACCCTAGAGGAAAATGAATGACAACCTGATTAGTGAATTTGGGAGAAGGGAGTGGACAAGAATAGATGCTTATGAGTTCTCTTTTTGGCTTTGGCTGACTGCAGAAAGCAAATATTTTCATGTGCTCTCCACTATGTGGTAAGTGGACTATTTGCCAGAACTACCTCTTTCTATAGAAGTAAATCTATCCAATTCAGGAGGAAATACAGGAAGCCCACTCGGCTTCAGGTCAAAAGCTACATTTTCCAGCCAAGTTTATCAGTGATGAATGTAGTATTTTTATCTCCTATGCCTCAGTTTCTTCCAAATTCAGAAAAGGAAGAAATGTGTTACTTATGGGGTCCCCTAAACACAATACTAAATACCTGTGATTTCCATTTATAAAGTATGCCTTTTTAAAAAAATATTCCATTAGCAATGAATAAATACTATGAAATACATAGGCATACCTTAACAAGAAATGTCGAGGCCCATAAGAAAAACACCTATAAAACCATACTGAAGAACCTAGAAAATAAGTTCTTAGGTAAAGGAAAAACATAACAAATCCCTGAGCAGGAAGTCTGAATATTGCAAAGATGACATACTTCCCAGACTCAACTTATACACTTAGTGGAATTCAAATCAAAGAACCCATGTGATTTTGGGGGTAGGGTGCAATGGAACATAGCAAAATTATTTTAAAACTAATAATAAAAATAAAAATAAACTTGATAAATACGGAAAAATATCTAGGAAATTTAAAAAACTAAATAATAATTTTAAATTATTATTATAAGAACATTATTAATGAATATAAAATATAAAGTAAACATCATAGAACAGTAATAATACTGTTCTAACATATTAAAATATAACATAAAACTTCATTAAATAAAATTGTGGGCCACTAGTATAAGTTCCGGAGAAGGCAATGGCACCCCACTCCAGTACTCTTGCCTGGAAAATCCCATGGGCGGAGGAGCCTGGTTGGCTGCAGTCCATGGGGTTGCTAGGAGTCGGACACGACTGAGCAACTTCACTTTCACTTTTCACTTTCATGCATTGGAGAAGGAAATGGCAGCCCACTCCAGTGTTCTTGCCTGGAGAATCCCAGGGATGGGGGAGCCTGGTGGGCTGCCGTCTATGGGGTCGCACAGAGTCAGACATGACTGAAGCGACTTAGCAGCAGCAGCAGCAGTATAAGTTTGGCTTCACTGATAGCTCAGTTGGTAAAGAATCCACCTGCAATGCCTGCTTATAAATGCTTTGTTTCTATCCACTGATCTATTTGCATATTTCTAATATTCCACTCCAAATCATATTATCTTGCTTAGACCACTTCAATGAATTTTTTACTGATCTGGCTTTGACTCCATCCAAACAATGGAAAATAGCAACCAGAGTGATCATTAAATAATAATAACAATAAAATATATCAAGTCACTCCCTCTCTTAAAGCTCTCCAGTGAGTTTCCATAACATAAATTCAAATACCGCAACATGACCTACATGATCTTGTCTTGTCTAGACCTTGCATCCCCTTCATCTCCTTCTCAGCTGTTCTAGTCACACCCATTGCCTTTTAGATCCTTTAACATCAAAGTTCTTTCTTCCCTGGGGGATTTCAGCTAGTGCACTCCTCCTAAGCTCTTCTCATCCTTAAACTCTGAGCTTAAATGTCACCTCCTTGGAGGCCTTCACTGGTCATCTATTTAAGTTAGGTCCCCAGTGTTTTCATACCATATCAGTTCATTTCCTGCTTATCACTTACCACAATTTGTAACTATTTACTAGTCGTTTGGATTTCCCTTGTGGCTCAGTGGTAAAGACTCCACCTGCCAATGCAGGAGACACAGGTTTAATCTTTGGGTTGGGAAGATCGCCTGGAGGAAGAAATGGCAACCCACTGCAGTATTCTTGCCTGGGAGATCCCATGGACAGAAGGGCCTGGTGGGTTATAGTCCATGAGCTCACAAAGAGTCAGACATGACTTAGCAACTAAACAACAACTCTTTGTTTACTTATTCAACTGTCAGTCTCCCCCCAGATGAAAAACCCCACCAAAGTACCTGTTCATCAAGCATAAATGTGCCACATATACTAGCCCTTCAATAAACATTTGATATATATATCAACATTTACTATGTGCATACCCTTTGTCCATGTCTAATAATGCATGTTCAAGGATAATTGTTTCAGCATTGCTTATAATGAGAAAATATTGGATACATCCTAAATGTGTAGCAATAGAAGATTAAGTTGTTAAAAAAAAAAGCAGTACTGATAGAAATAAGCCATGGTATTTTGTTAATTAAAAAAAAGCAGGTTATAAAACAGAATGCATTTATTCTATGAGTCCATTAATTTTATATGTATTTTTGATTATTAATATGTACTAATATATGCAAACAATAATTAGAAAAATCTATACCAAACTTTAACAGTGTCTATATCTGGAGCAAGAACAGAGACTTTCATCTTCTGTTTTACTGTATCTACAGATCATCCTTGGGAATTCCCTGGCAGTCCAGTGGTTTGGACTACACGCTTTCATTGCTGTGGGCAATGGTTCAATTCCTGATAAAGGAACTAAGATCCCACAAGCTGGGCAGCAAAACAAACAAACAAATACAGATTTCCTTGTCTTATGATGGGGTACATCATAAAGTTCAGTTCAGTTCAGTCTGTCAGTTATGTCTGACTCTTTGTGACCCCATAAATTGCAGCACGCCAGGCCTCCCTGTCCATCACTAACTCCCGGAGTTCACTCAGACTCATGTCCATCAAGTCGGTGATGCCATCCAGCCATCTCATCCTCTGTCGTCCCCTTCTCCTCCTGCCCCCAATCCCTCCCAGCATCAGAGTCTTTTCCAATGAATCAACTCTTCACATGAGGTGGCCAAAGTACTGGAGTTTCAGCTTTAGCATCATTCCTTCCAAAGAAATCCCAGGGCTGATCTCCTTCAGAAAGGACTGGTTGGATCTCCTTGCAGTCCAAGGGACTCTCAAGAGTCTTCTCCAACACCACAGTTCAAAAGCATCAATTCTTCAGCGTTCAGCTTTCTTCACAGTCCAACTCTCACATCCATACATGACCACAGGAAAAACCATAGCCTTGACTAAACGGACCTTTGCTGGCAAAGTAATGTCTCTGCTTTTGAATATGCTGTCTAGGTTGGTCATAACTTTCCTTCTAAGGAGTAAGCGTCTTTTAATTTCATGGTTGCAATCACCATCTGTAGTGATTTTGGAGCCCAGAAAAATAAAGTCTGACACTGTTTCCAGTGTTTCCCCATCTATTTCCCATGAAGTGATGAGACCAGATGCCATGATCTTTGTTTCTGAATGTTGAGCTTTAAGCCAACTTTTTCACTCTCCTCTTTCACTTTCATCAAGAGGCTCTTTAGTTTCTCTTCACTTTCTGCCAAGGGTGGTGTCATCTGCATCAGATCAGATCAGATCAGTCGCTCAGTCGTGTCCGACTCTTTGTGACCCCATGAATCGCAGCACACCAGGCCTCCCTTTCCATCACCAACTCCCAGAGTTCACCCAGACTCATGTCCATCGAGTCGGTGATGCCATCCAGCCATC
>NW_011494765.1:3564562-3578732 GCF_000754665.1 Bison bison bison | reverse complement strand
TCAGAGTCTTTTCCAATGAGTCAACTCTTCGCATGAGGTGGCCAAAGTACTGGAGTTTCAGCTTTAGCATCATTCCTTCCAAAGAAATCCCAGGGCTGATCTCCTTTAGAATGGACTGGTTGGATCTCCTTGCAGTCCAAGGGACTCTCAAGAGTCTTCTCCAACACCACACTTCAAAAGCATCCATTCTTCGGAGCTCAGCCTTCTTCACAGTCCAACTCTCACATCCATACATGACCACAGGAAAAACCATAGCCTTGACTAGACGGACCTTTGTTGGCAAAGTAATGTCTCTGCTTTTCAATATGCTATCTAGGTTGGTTATAACTTTCCTTCCAAGGAGTAAGCGTCTTTTAATTTCATGGCTGCAGTCACGATCTGTAGTGATTTTGGAGCACAGAAAAATAAAGTCTGACACTGTTTCCAGTGTTTCCCCATCTATTCGCCATGAAGTGATGAGACCAGATGCCATGATCTTTGTTTTCTGAATGTTGAGCTTTAAGCCAACTCACTCTCCCCTTTCACCTTCATCAAGAGGCTTTTGAGCTCCTCTTCACTTTCTGCCATAAGGGTGGTATCATCTGCATATCTGAGGTTATTGATATTTCTCCCGGCAGTCTTGATTCCAGCTTGTGTTTCTTCCAGTCCAGCGTTTCTCATGATGTACTCTGCATAGAAGTTAAATAAGCAGGGTGACAATATACAGCCTTGACATACTCCTTTTCCTATTTGGAACCAGTCTGTTGTTCCATGTCCAGTTCTAACTGTTGCTTCCTGACCTGCATATAGGTTTCTCAAGATGTAGGTCAGGTGGTCTGTTATTCCCATCTCTTTCAGAATTTTCCACAGTTTATTGTGATCTACACAGTCAAAGGCTTTGGCATAGTCAATAAAGCAGAAATAGATGTTTTTCTGGAACTCTCTTGCTTTTTCAATGATCCAGCAGATGTTGGCAATTTGATCTGTGGTTCCTCTCCCTTTTCTAAAACCAGCTTGAACATCTGGAAGTTCACAGTTCACGTATTGCTGAAGCCTGGCTTGGAGAATTTTGAGCATTACTTTACTAGCGTGTGAGATGAGTGCAATTGTGTGGTAGTTTGAGCATTCTTTGGCATTGCCTTTGTTTGGGATTGGAATGAAAACTGACCTTTTCCAGTCCTGTGGCCATTACTGAGTTTTCCAAATGTGCTGGCATATTGAGTGCAGCACTTTCACAGCATCATCAATCTGTCATAAGTTGAAGAACTTCCCTGGTGGTCCAGAGGCTAAGACTCCACACTCCCAATGCAGGGGGTCTGGGTTCTATCCCTGGTAAGAGAACTAGATCCTACATGCCACAACTAAGAGTTTGCAAGCTTAAGCTAAAAAGCCTGAGTGCCACAACAAAGATCGAAGATCCCGTGTGCCACCACTAAGACCTAGCGTGGTCAAATAAATAGATAAATATTTTTTTAATAAAAAAATTTTTTTTAATCCGTAAGTTGAAAATATCATAAGTCAAAAATCCTTTTAATACATCACCAAACATCAAAACTTAGCCCAGCCTACCTTAAAGTGCTCAGAACACTTCCATTAGCCTATAATTGGGCAAAATAACACAAAGCCCATTTTATTAAAAAAAACTGTTGAATAGCTCATGTAAATTACTGAACACCGTATGGAAAGTGCGAAGCGGAACCATTGTATGATTACGGAATGGCTGTAAGTGTACTAGTTGTTCACCCTTGTGATCAGTGGCTGACGGAGTGGGGATTCACTGCCATAGCCCAGCATCACAAGGGAGTATCCTACTGCATGTCACTAGCCTGGAACAAGAGCAAAATTTGAAGTCCTAAGTATGGTTTTTGCTAAATGACTATATGAGTGTGTGCTCAGTTGGGACTGACTCTTGGTGACCCCACAGACTGTAGCCCACCAGATTCCTCTGTCCCTGGAATTTTCCAGGCAAGAATACTTAAGTGGGTTGCCATTTCCTACTCCAGAGAATCTTCCCAACCCAGGGACTGAACCCGCATTTCCTGCTTCTCCTACATTAGCAGGCGTATTCTTTACCTGGGAAGCCCACGGTTTCTACTGAATGCGGATCGCTTTTGCATCACCATAAAGTTGAAAAATTGTTAAGCTGAACCATAAGTCAAGGAACATCTGTATGTCTATATTTTAGCATATTTAGAAATCTGGATGCAAAAAATAGAACACCCAACCAACCGGAGCTTGAATAGTAAGCACTTATTTTTTCTGGCCAGGAGTATCTACCTCCAGTCTTCTTGTTACAGGAAAATGAAGACAATAAGAATCCATGTCCTAGACTTCCCTGGTGGCCCAGTGATTAAGAATCCACCTGCCAGTGCCGGGGACATGAGTTCAATCCCTGGTCCGGGAAGATTCCAAATGCTGCAGGGCAACTAAGCCCATGCACCACAACTACTGAGCCCGCACTCTAGAGCCTGCAACGAGAGAAGCTTTGCAACGGGAAGCCCGTGCCTTGTGACGAAGAGTAACTCCCACTCGCTGCAACTAGAGAAAACCCTTGCATAGCAACAAGACCCAGAACAGCTAAAAATAAGAAATAATAATAAAAAAAAGAATACGTGTCCTTCCAGGCTTTGTCGACCTCCTCAAGTGGTTGTCTTTTACACTCATGTTTGTTGCCTCATGGGCACAAAGTGGCTCCTCCAATCTCAGGCGTCATGGCCTCTTCTTTCATGGCAGGATGGGGGATGGAGTGAAGAGCAAAATCTTTCCCAGAAACGCCCTAGCAGATCTGCTGTGATCCAAACGATCAGAAATGGGTCACTTGGCTATTGCTAACTGTAAAGGAAGCTAGGGAACTGGTTTTGTCAATCACTGCCTGAGGCTGCCCATTCTGCCTGGCCAATAAAAATCACCATTCCCTTGGCAAACAGAATGGAGGTTCCTCAAAAGATTAAACAGAGAACTACACATAATACCATTTCTGGATATATATCTAAAAGACATGAAAACAAGTTCTCAAAGAGGTTATTTGCACTCCCATGTTCATTGCAGCATTATCCACAACAGCCCGGACATGGGAAAAGCCTAAGTGCCTGTGATGGACAAATGGATAAAGGAAGTGTGAGATAGATATAGACATAGATATGTAAAATGGAATATTATTCAGCCATAAAATGAAGGAAATCCTACCATTTGTGACAACATGGATGAAACTTGAGGATATCACGCTCAGGGAAGTAAGTCAGACAGAGAAAGACAGGTATTGTCTGAGCTCACTTACATGTGGTGAGTTGGAATATAAAATGACATTTCGTAGAAACAGAGAGTGGATTGGTGGTTGCCAGGGGCAGGGTGGGAGGATTTAAACTTCCAGTTGTAAGATGAGTAAATACTAGGGCTCTAATGTATAGCATGGTGACTAGTTAACCATACTGTATTATATACTAGAAAGATGCTAAGAGGGTAGACCTTGTAAGTTCTCATGTCACACACACAAAATGATAACCGTATAAGGGGACGGATGTGCTATTGTCGTAATTGTGGTAATCACCGCACAATATGTGCATCTATCAAATCATGGTGTTCGGTTGGATGGCATCACCGACCCAGTGGACATGAGTTTGAACAAACTCCAAATGAAGGACAGGGAAGCCTGGTGTTCTGCAGTCCATGGGGTCACAAAGAGTCGGACATGACTTAGCAACTGAACAACAGAAGCTGAGGAAAAAATAAAATTAAAATAATCACTATTTTCTTATTAGGGAGGAAGGCCATTAAGATTTTTTTGTTTTAATAATGAACATATATAACCTTTATTTTCATGGGGGAAAAAAGTCAGTGTATTTCAGATGTGATGAGAACTCTAAAGGTGGTCAATATCACAAAAAGTATTTGTTCTGAGAGTTGAGCAGAGTCCTGGGAACAGCTTGGCAGTATCTGCTTGCCAGACCAAGCCCACGCAGGTCGGAGACTGAGTAGCCAGCATCCTGAACCTGAGATCACCACTGATCACTTTTATCCTTTTTGGCCCTCCATAAGTGTTCTCTCAATTAATGAATTCATCATTACTCCTAAGGCTGTTCTCTGGTATGGATCCATAGGAACTAGAATGGATCGATTCTGCCTTGAGGGAGGGAGGGTAACCTCTCATCAGTTATCAGTCTCGCTAGCTAAACAGAACTCTCCGCTGATCTGCACAGGGTTTAATCTGATCGGTGCTCTCAGATTGAACCCAGATGCTTGCGGGAGCAGAAGACAGGCAGGTGGGAGGAACACACTTGTGGGTCAGGTGTATAAACGTGGCTGGCTCTCCCTCACAAGAGTTTAACTGGAAGGATGTGAAAAGTAAACATGGCATAACCACAAATGGTGGTGTTGAAACTAAGATACCATAACAACGTGCAGAACTGCTTTTATTACACAGAGGCACCGCATCACGACAGATCCAAAGTGTGAGTCTTTCGATACCCTCCCTGATCAAGAGGAGCCTGACCTGGAGCGCTGGAACACAGAGGCAATGAGGAAAAGCCACTTCCTTTTCCTTTGACTGTAACCTTTATGAGAGTGGGTGCCTCAAGGATCTTGTCTCTCTCTTCACCACTCCAGGGCACAGTATGTACTCAACAAATATTTCTTGAATGGATAAGGTCAGTTCTCGATAGCAGTTATAAATCATGCCAATTTCCATTCACAGGGCATTTCCTCTGTGCCAGGCATCAGGCTAGGTACTTCTGCAGAAATTATTTCACTCCATACCAATATCGAGGCTGTGAACCAGGAACTGGGATCTGCATGTTAAAGCCATGGAAACTGGGGCTTCCTACATTACTTTGCACCAAGTAGGAGGGTTGGAAGCCAAACGCCAAATCAAATGCTTGTAACTTTACTGAGCAAAACTCTCCAACAGGATTCCTGGAGCCCTGGAGAACACCCTGATGGACAGAGCCCTGCTACTCTATAAATAAGCAGTTTTGCCCTCGAAATGCTCACAGTCTGGAGGGGATTCAGTTACTGCTGGACAACAACCATTTGGCCATCAGTAACAGAAATGCACTAAAGCCAGCTTTGGCAAAAAAAGAAAAGTCATGGAACAAATGGGGATTCTCAAGGCTGCAGTCACGAGGCAGGCAATTCCAGAGTCATGTTTCCTCCTGTTACTCTTTCTTCCTATGTCTGCCTCTCATCTTTTCTCTCCTGCCAGTTCAGTCTAATGGGGCTGCTGTGATGTTACCATATAGCCTGTGTACATTATATTATACCAGATTTCTGGGAGAAATATCAATAACCTCAGATACACAGCTGACACCAATCTTATGGCAGAAAGTGAAGAGGAACTAAAGAGCCTCTTGATGAAAGTAGAAGAGGAGAGTGAAAAAGCTGGCTTAAAACTCAACATTCAAAAAGTGAAGATCATGACATCCAGTCCCATCACTTTATGGCAAATAGGTAGGGAAACAATGGAAACAGTGACAGACTTTATTTTCTTGGGCTCCAAAATCACTGCAGATGGTGACTGCAGCCATGAAATTAAAAGACACTTGTACTTGACAGAAAAGCTATGACCAAGCTAAATAGCATATTAAAAAAGCAGAGACATTACTCTGCCAACAAAAGTCCATCTAGTCAAAACTATGGTTTTTCCAGTAGTCATGTATGAATGTGAGAGTTAGACCATAAAGAAAGCTGAGTGCCGAAGAATTGATGCTTCTGAACTGTGGTGTTGGAGAAGATTCTTGAGAGTCCCTGGGACTGCAAGGAGATCAAACAAGTCCATCCTAAAGGAAATCAGTCCTGAATGTTCATTGGAAGGACTGATGCTATACTTTGGCTACCTGATGTAAAGAACTGACTCATTGGAAAAGACCCTGATGCTGGGAAAGATTGAAGGCAGGAGGAGAAGGGGATGACAGAGGATGAGATGGTTGGATGGCATCACCAACTTGATAGACATAAGTTTAAGCAAGCTCCAGGAGTTGGTGATGGACAGGGAAGCCTGGCGTGCTGCAGTCCATGGGGTTGCAAAGAGTCAGACATGACTGAGTGACTGAACTGAATTGAACTGATATCTTATTAGTTCCAGTGACCTGCAGACATGAACAAGCATCTCTAAGCCCCAGTTCCAGAGTAAGGGCAGCAGTGGGGGTCAGAGAACAGGAATCTGAAAGACCCAGTAATGGTCAGGTCTACCCTGAACCCAATAACTTAGGGCACAGGGCAGGCTCATATCTGTTGACCTACTTCCACGGGTCAGGCCCTGTCATCTGCAAATATTTTCTCCCAATCTGTGGCTTTTTCTCTTATTCCCTTGATGCTATGGATTTTGTTTTTAATGTGAAACTTGAAAACTCAAAATCAAGAAGTGTTTTTTTTGCTATTTATTTGTTGATTTTGTTTTGTATTACTTCTCTGAGCTATTAAGCCTCAGAGAAGATGCTTTAAAGAGGGAAGAGGCTCAGGTTGAGACACTAGAGGAACTGCCAAGGAGAAAACACCTTGGGTAATATTTCAAAATGTTTATCAGTGACACAGGTATTATATTAATAAAACAGCATGAAGTAATTTGCCCTAGGGTTTCAGTTCCCATAGTCAAAGTGTTGTTGTAACTGTGAGAATAGGAAGATTTATTCTTCCAAAAAAAGGTACTGAGCAAAAAGATGTTGGTTTTTGAAGAATAAGGAGCCATCAGTGACAGATGAAGAAGGAGAGCTATGGACATATGCAGAGTGGTGCTGCTGGAGCTGCTATCAAGGGCACATGGCTGGAGGGGCAACAGTGGGCTTAAGTGATGCCCAAGGCCAGCTGGAAGGCTCTGATGTGCCAGGCTGAGGGACTCTGGAAGCCACATTCCCCATAAGCGCCTGCAAAAAATGACTTTAAATATCAGCCTTATGCTGATGATGCTGAAATTTATGTCCCTAACCTGGTTCTCCTCCCTTAACTCCAAACATGTGTATCCAAAAGGGTATCTGACATGCCCACCTGAATGCCTAGCGAGCATCTCAAATGGACCACATCTAGGACTTTCCTGGCAATCCAGTGGTTAGGGCTCTGCACTCTCAATGCAGGGATCCCTGGTTGGGGAACTAAGATCCTGCATGCCTCATGACTTGGCCAAAAGAAATAAAAAAGTTACCGTCTTAATCAAATGTACCACATCTGAAACTCGGTCCCTGATGGTGGCTTCCCAGCCCACCCCTTCCTCAGTCTTCCCGGCTCAGCTGCTGGAAACTCTACCTTTCCATTTGTTCTGACAGAAACCCGGGAGCCATCTTTGCCCCCTCTTCCTCTCTCCTATCTCACATCTATCGTGAGGCTCAAGGCTCGGGGCAGTGAAGCAGGTGCCTCCACTGCGTGCTGAGTTTCTTCTTATCTGTGTGGAAGAAGACAGAACATGTTCTGTTTGAAGGAGGCATACAAGTTGGCCAGGCAAAAAATGGTGGGGTTAGGGCACAGAAAGGGGGTGAAGCGGGCAGAAAGGACAGACAGCACAGGAGCAGAAGCAGGAGGCCTTGTGTGGGGGTGACCAGGAGGTCGGTCTGGCTGGAGGCAGCCACATGAGGGAAGGTGGGAGAGGAGTGTGGAGTCCTGCCAGCTCCTCCTGGGCCCGAAGAGCCTTCACTGGGCTGCCCAGCTCACCCTGCAGGCCTGCTGTGGCCTGTCACCAATCCCCAAGACGTGTGTCCAACCCTTCTGTAGTCACCCAGACTCCTGCCCTTTGCTTACGTGGCCGCCCTTGGCATCCTGGTTCCTAAACCTCTGTGTTTCGCTCTGGACCTTGGCTGTTGTTGTTCACCCAAGCCAGCTGCCTCCAAATACAGTTCATGGGCCAGTGCTTGTCAATGAGACAAGAAATGCAAATAGGGAAATGAGAAAAGTAAGGACAATGTGGCATCACATAAGCAGAATTACATTTCTGCCTGTTTGTTACTGAGTCCCAGGAACGTGGCTGGACCTAACTAACGTGAGTGCAGTTTGAAAAGCTCTGGCTTCAAGTTTAAGTTACGTGGTGAGCACAGAAATCATGCTGGGACTTTCCCAAGAGGAAAGGCCTCAAACTGGCAGGCAGTTTTTATAAGAGGCCTGTCAAGTGGCCCATCGAGAGGCCCGTGACATGAGATTAAGGTATCACAGTAAAAGAAGACCCAGGTGACTTCAATTGTGACTCCCAAATTGAAAGTTTTGAGGAGGACTCTTGGAATGAAAAGGGGTAAGGTGCCTCAAGCAGCTTCTCACACAGGCGACTCCGAATATCTCCCTCATTGGATGACGATAAAAGATTCTCACAAGCAATTCAGAAAGCACACCAATGCCAAATATGCACAGACAAATATATAATATAACTTACATGTGGAATCTAAAAAAATAATACAAATACACTTATTTATGAAACAGACTCACAGACCTAGAAAACTAACATATGGTTATCAAAGAGGAAAATGTGGCGGGGTGGCGATGGGATACATTAGAAGTTTGGGATCACTAGATACACATTACTATATAAAAAACAGATAAGCAACAAGGACCTACTATACAACAAAGGGAACTATATTCAATATCTTGTAATAAACTATAACAGAAAAGACTCTGAAAATATATATATAATATATACATACAACTGAGTCACCTTGCTGTACACCTAAAACTAATACAACATTGTAAGCCAACTATACTCCAGTAAAAAGTCAAAACAAATTCCAAATGTTTCATCAGTAAGGCCCCGATTCCCAGAATTTGGGATCCTGGATTGGTAAATTCCATAACTAATTTGGAAACCAACAAAGAGTTATTTTGCCTCATAAGTAGATAGTGTCACCATAATTTCATTTTAAAAAGGCATCTTAATATTTATAAATGAGAAGGAAATAATAGCACAATACAGAACATTACTAGAAAAGACAGTTGACAACTTTACACAGATCATACATTACACACGCATCATACACACACACCCTCTCTCTCTCTCCAGCATTTCTTATTTGTAGACTTTTTGATGATGGCCGTCCTGACTGGCGTGAGTTAAACATTTGGGTTTGCACTCCAGACTGCAGCTTTGATCTGAACATTCCTTCAGGACACAACTTTCAGTATATTTTGTTCAAGGAGGTAAACCTTGCCCAGCATTTAAGGCCACAAGCGACAAATTGAAAGGCAAAGAAGTTAACCTCTCATTTCAGAACCTAACCATAGCCTGCTCCCCACAACTCATGACTCACATTTTTTTCATAGTAACCAGAGTGCCAACTTGCAATATAAATCAGATCCTATTACTACCTGTGGTGGAGAATATTCAGAGCTCTCAGATGGATCTGTATGCTCTTTCACATTCCCAGCCTCCCTGATGGTTAGTTTGGCCATGTGACTAGTTCTGGCCAATGGGATGTGAGCGCAGTGATTTATACTCATTCCAGGTTAAGGGAGATAAGTATCTGGTGTGCCTTTCCCATCCCTTGTTCTTCTTCTTCCTGTCCCTGGGTAGATGACATCACATTGACCTTGAAACTGCAGGATGCTGGAGCCACAAGATGGGAGGCAGCCTGAGCTTCTAAGGGGCCAAGTAGACGAGACCGTGTAGACACACTGTAGACTGTATGTAGGAAGAAAGTAAACTTCTATTGTGGGAAGCCGCTGAGATTTAGGGGTTTATTTGCTATTGCAGCATCGCCAACTGATTTTTACTGACACATCATCCTGCGAAAATACCTACCAGTGCCTTCTCATTGCATTTGGAAAAAATCTGAAATCTTTTCCTTGGTCTACAGAGCCCTGCATGCTCTGCCCCTGCACACCTCTTGGCATTCCTCTCCTGCCTCTTGCTCCCACACTCACTGCACTGTGGTCATGCCAGCCTCTGATGGATGCCAAGCTCACTCCCACTGTAGGGTGGTTCCACTGGCAATTCTTTCTGCCTGGCATATTCTGCTGCCAGCTCTTACTCCCTCCTGACCTTCATCTTACCTTAAATGCCTCCAAGGAAACTTCCCTGATCACTTAAGTTGAAAAGACTCCATTTGTCATTATGTCTCATTAAGCTTTATTTTCATCCTGGCATTTATCACTACCAGGTATTTTCGTTTTTCATTTATGTGTCTGTTTCCTATCTTGCCTGTCTTGTTTACCGCTGAGTCTTCTGTGCCTAGCAAAGAGCCTGTAGCACAGATGGGACTCAACCTCTGTTTGCTGAGTAAATGGACAGATGAACAAATGATGCCATGCTGTCTGCCCAGCTTAACTGTGCCTAGTAAGCAACAAGACAGTGTTCATGCTGTCTACTGCTGTGTGACCACTGTTCCCCACACACTGACTCACAATAAAAGCCATTGTTTACTTTGCTCATGAAGCTGGGGACTGCCTGGCTTCTGCTAGGCAGTTCTCACTGGGGTTCCGTTAGGAGGATATATTCAGATGGTGACTTCGGCCCCAGTCATTCTAAAGACCTCTTCACTCATATGCTTAGCTCCTGGGATGACAAGACTCAGACATTTGAGGTTTAATCCATTGACCAGCTGAGTGACTTCAGGCAAGTTCATCTCTTTGAGCTCAAGATCTTTATATGTAAAACGAGCAGAAATTATAGTCACACCTACCATTTATAAGACATTGACTATATTCTTGGCACTGTATATGCTTAATTCTTTACATGCCTGTCACATAATTCTTGTAACAACCCATTTTGTAGATATTACTATCATAGGACCTACTTATTTTATAGATGAAAAGACAGTGTCAGAGAAGTTAAGTGTCTTGCTCAAAGATACAAAGTTAATCACACCAGAAACTTCTAGTTAATGTCATATATTGGGTCAATGTGGGAAATCCCATCTTCTTTTCTACACACATTAAAATGCTTGATATATTATAACCCCCCAAAATGTAAATGCCCAGCTGAGTTCAAAGCCAATAAAAGAGGAAACCCCAGGGACTAGATGAAGAGGGAATTTGGGGTTGGGACAGTGAGCAGGACCTGAAGTTGAGGGGCTCCCTGGGGAAGGGGCTGGTGGGAACCTTGGGCCATCTGGACACAATGGGCAGAAACTGAGCTACCTCTATAAAGCCAGGAGCCACAGGCAAGTGTTTGCTAAGAGAAAGAGGTACCAGGATGGCTCCGCCCAGGGCTCTCTGACACCATGTTCCTGAAGAACAGCCAGAGGCCCTGAGACCTTTGCGAAACTGGACCACCCAAGTGACATGACTAAGTCAGGCCTGGAGCAGAGGTTCCAGCTTGGCCACCAGATTCCCATCTTGTGTACTGACCATCAGGCACTGTCAACTTATTTAAACATTCAACTTAAACCGTCTCTAGATGCCTCTCTCAGAAAAGGCAATGGCACCCCACTCCAGTACTCTTGCTTGGAAAATCCCATGGACGGAGGAGCCTGGTAGGCTGCAGTCCATGGGGTCGCTAGGAGTAGGATACGACTGAGCGACTTCACTTTCACTTTTCACTTTCATGCATTGGAGAAGGAAATGGCAACCCACTCCAGTGTTCTTGCCTGGAAAACCCCAGGGACGGGGGAGCCTGGTGGGCTGCCGTCTATGGGGTCACACAGAGTTGGACACGACTGAAGTGACTTAGCAGTAGCAGATGCCTCTCTAGTTGTCCTTTCTAGTTAGAATCTACTCTAAAGTCTGTTAGAACTGACAGAAGATAAAGAAGAGAAAAGAAACCTTGGGAAGTAAACAAAGCACTTATAAATCCAGGTAAGATCAAAGATGAAATTGCAATGACTGTTAGATTGCTGGAGTTGGAGAACACTTTTTATCACAACTCATAGATTGCAGCCAAAGCCCAAGGTTAGAAGGGAACTTTTACCCACAAAGAAATCTCTGGTGGAAGAATCAGGCCACAGATAAAGGAACATAAGATGATAGTACAAACATGGGAACTGTAAAGGAAAAAAAGGATCTAGCTGCCAAGATATTTCCAGATTATGATGGGTCCAAGAAGACACTGTCATGGAAATCAGAAAGGGCCACACTTACAAGTAAACAAGGACAGAAACTCTACCTATCAAAGCTTATAGGTGCACCTCGACACTCTCTTGGCTATTTGAAATAGCCAAGGCATGCAGGCAACCTAAACGGCCACTGACAGATGAATGGGTAAAGAAGATGTGGTGTGTATACACACACACGCATGCACACATACACCACCTCACACACACACGCACACACACACCCCACACACACACTGGAATATTACTCAGCCATCAAAAAGAATGAAATAATGCCATTTGCAGAAACTTGGGTGGACCTAGGGTATTTTCCAGGTGGCTCCGTGGTAAAGAATCCACTTGCCGAGACAGGTGATGCAGGAGATGAAGGTTCGATCCCTGGGTTTGGAGGACCCCCTGAAGAAGGAAATGGCAACCCACTCCAGTATTCTTGCCTGGGAAATCCTATGGACAGAGGAGCCTGGTGGTCTACAGTCCATGGGATCGCAAAGAGTCAGCCATGACGGAGCCACTAAATGACTGAGTATGCACACATACTTAGAGATTATCACACTAAGCAAAGGAGTCAGAAAGAGAATACGAATATATGATTATCACTTGTGTGTGGAATCTAAAATATGACACAAATGAACAGACTCACAGACATAGACTTGCGGTCACCAAGGGTGGGTGTAGGGGTGGACCGTGAGTCTGAGATTTGCAGATGCAAACTATATATATAGGTTGGATAAACAACAAGGTCCTGCTGTATAGCATCCTGTAATAAACCACAGTGGAAAAGAATAAGTATATCTATAACTGAGTCATTTTGTCATATAGCAGAAATTAACACAACACTGTAAAGCAATTACACCTAAATACTTTTTTTTTTTAATTTATAGGGAAAATTTTCTGCTCACTGGCCTGTGAAAGAGGCAAAAAGCCTTGCCCTTCACCTGTATCAGGAGTGGGAAAGGAAATGGGAGCCCAGGGAGGCAGCATGCTCCTGTAGAAAGCCTGGAGCCATGGAGACATCCTGGAAAATTAATAAACAACCTCATCTGGGACCAGAAGAAAGCCTTGGGATCCCCAGTGGAGGCAAGCTTCCCACTGCTCTACAGCTACCGCCCAGGGCACGTGGGACACTCATGGGACACAAGCTTAGTGTAAGTGTACAGATGACAATTACAAAGCACACAAGGAATCAAGCCACCAAGAGGAAGACCCAGGGGGTACATACAGGGGACACATTTGTACCTAAAAGCCCTGGTGATGAGAAAACAACCCGAGAGCCCTGTGCATGAAGCCTGCTCAGTGAAATAAAGGAGGGCATGAAAGGGCAAGTCCAGAAGAGGACAGCGAGGAGAATGAACAGGCAAGTGTGTGGCAGAGCTCATACTCAAACCCGGGGCCACAGCTGACGAAACCAAGGCTGGCACTTAGTGACTTCGTGTTGGGGGAAGGGCGGGAAACAAAAGAGTCTCTGTTCAGACCATCTCCTTCCTGTTTGTTTCCCAAGAAAAAGGCTGCTCCCTGAGTGAGAAGACACCAGGGTCCACTGTCTCTTGACTGCTACTGATTTTTCCAAAAGAATAAATCAAAGTGCTTAACCCCATTTATTACAGGATTGATGGGTGTGGTGGAGAAAACACGGGTTGGTTACTGCCCTTCAAGGCATGAAATAGTTAGTGCCTGGACATAGATTCCACCCGGAGAAGGAAATGGCACCCCACTCCAGTACTCTTGCTTGGAAAATCCCATGGACGGAGGAGTCTGTTAGGCTGCAATCCATGGGGTCGCTAAGAGTCGGACATGACTGAGCGACTTCACTTTCACTTTTCACTTTCATGCATTGGAGAAGGAAATGGCAACCCACTCCAGTATTCTTGCCTGGAGAATCCCAGGGACGGGGGAGCCTGGTGGGCTGCCGTCTATGGGGTCGCACAGAGTCGGATACAACTGAAGTGACTTAGCATAGCATAGCAGATTCCACCTCAAAGCATGGGGACTATTTTATCATTTCTTTCTTCCCTTCCTTCCTCCTTCCTCCCTCCCTCCTTTCTCTCTCTCAGGCATGTATTCATTCATTTATTCATTAATTCATTCATTGTTTCTTAACCAAACACCATCCAGGAATCCTGAGAGCAGTTAGACAAATCTCAGTTCATTGGAAGGACTGACGCTGAAGCTGAAACTCCAATACTTTGGCCATCTGATACGAAGAACTGACTCATTGGAAAAGACCTTGATGCTGGGAAAGATCG
>NW_011494765.1:3562314-3564462 GCF_000754665.1 Bison bison bison | reverse complement strand
CTGACTCATTGGAAAAGACCTTGATGCTGGGAAAGATCGAAGGCAGGAGGAGAAGGGGACGACAGAAGATGAGATGGTTGGATGGCATCACCGACTCGATGGACTTGAGTTTGAGCCAGCTCCGGGAGTTGGTGATGGACAGGGAAGCCTGGTGTGCTGCAGTCCATGGGGTTGCAAAGAGTTGGACATGACTGAGCTGAATTGAACAGTTCAAATCCTGGCCACTAAAGCCTTGACCAAGGCCGCGTGTCTCTCCAGGACTCAGTTTCCTCAGGTCTTAGATGGAAATAATCATTACTCCCTTGCAGGCCTCCTATAGGGAGGAGTAGAGAGCACAGCACAGCCTGAGTGGGGCTCTGTACGTGAGGGTCCCCCCCGCCCCGCTCCACTGCCCCAGGGCTCCAGGTGCAGACTCCTTTCAGCTGGAAAGCAGTGGGGCAGAGTGAGTCCCCCACCCCCGACCCTCAGCCTCCTCTGTGGCTGGTGTGGAGACGGAGATACAGTGGCCTCACGAGTACCCAGCATCCCAGATGCCTCTGCTTCCTCCTCTCCCTGCCCCCACCGTGGCGTCGGTTCAGTTTCATTGTTTCCTTCCGTGTCTGGGTTTGTGACAGTTTTAGAGACACCAACATGCCGTGGAATTCACACCAGAGCCAGCCCAGCCTCAGCTGCGTCCTCTCATCGTGATCGCCAACATATGTTTAACCCGCTGGTCTCCCGCATTTGTAAACACGCTGTCTTCTTTCAAATCTCAAATTAATAGGATCCTTCCACCCTCCTTTCAAACCCTGCCTGCCAGCCACACGCCTGGTCAGATTTCAGATTCACACACACACACACACAATTTCAGATTCACAGACACACAACACACACGTGTGCGCCATAGGACTCACCTGCACAGACCCAGAGGTGAGAAGATCCAGTTTCCAGGCATTCCACACACACACACACACACCCCCACACCCACACCCAGACACACACACACACACACACACACACACACGATAGGGCTCGCCTGCACAGAGACCCAGAGGTGAGCCGATCCAGTTCTCCAGGCATTCCACAGCCCCACCCACTCCCCTCAGACCTATGACATCCTGGATGACAGACCTACTCTGAATGATTACAGGTTACAGTACAGACGAACTCATGGAGTACACACAATATAAGCAGGTTGGTGAGGAATGCCATCAGAGTCAACCAGGTCAGGCCCACCGAGACCCAGCCTCACAGAGGCACAAGGACAGTCTCTGAAGGTCAGATACACAGACACTGACACAGAACCACAGGTGTGCAGTCATGTGATGAGGGACCCACAGAACAGCCACTCAGTCACAGACATTATTACAGGCCAAATTGTGGGTCTCATCAAATGCACGTGTTGAAATCCTGACCCCCAGGAGCTCAGAATGGGACTGTATCTGGAGCCAGAGCTTTAAAGAGGTAACTAAGGTCAACTGAAGTCCCTGGGTGAGCCCTAATCCAGTGTGGACTGGTGTCTTGATAAGAGATGATCTGAACACAGATGCACACAGAGGGGAGACCACGTGAACACAGGGAGAAGACAGCCGTTGGGAAGACAAGGACAGAGGCTTCAAAAGAAACTAACCCCACCACTCCCTAGTCTCAGACATCTAACCTCCAGACTCTGAGAAAATTAATTTCTGCCATAAGCTACCCAGTTTGTAGTATTTTGTTATGGCAGACCTAGAAATAGACATGGAGAGACCAAGCAACCTCCGGCAGCCCCCAAACACCACCCCAGGCCCACTGCTGCCTTCACAGCCTTGCTCAGAGCTCATCAGCACATCCCACACGCACAGATCAGAAGCCCACTTCCTGTTGGTGAGTTCCCTTGCTCAGCACAGGGACTGAGTTTGGTCCCATCTTTCAGCATCACCAAAACACAGGAGGAGAGGATGCCCAGAGACTTCCTCCAGGGGCTACCAAAATCGTGGAAAACAGTGTAATAATAATAGTTCACATAAACTGAGTCTTAATTGTAGGTTCCATGGGCTATTCCAAACATGTTTCTGGTATTAACTTGCCTAACTTTCTCAACAATTCTTTGAGGTGAGTACTGCTATCATAATCCCCATTCAAGAGATAGTGGGTACAAAGACATCAAGTAACTTGAGATCACATAGC
>NW_011494765.1:3556243-3562214 GCF_000754665.1 Bison bison bison | reverse complement strand
GCAGAGTTGGGGTCTGAACTGGAGCAGACTAGCTCAAGCCTAGCTCTGAACTGTGGGGCAATCTACCTCCAGAGTCAGAGACAGGGTCAAATTATACAAGAGCTGGACCACCTGGTCAAGAAGTAAGTGAGCCCAAATGCCTCCCCCGGAGCACACACTTTCCCTGGTCTTGAGGCCCGAAGCACAATTCTGCCCTTAGGGCTGGCAAAATAATTTGCAGGGGTGAGTGCAAGAGGAAAACATGGCCCCCTTGTTCCAAAAACAGGGGGAAAGTGCAGTAAAAAATATTAAAATACACAGCTTTTTTCTTTCTTTAGTGGGATCTCTCTTGACTTTAAATATTTTTATTTGCTAGTTAATGCTGCTCTAGGTAAAGAAATAACACAATTTAAAGTTATTAGCATGAATTTTACTTTATATTTTGTAATGCATATATAAGAGCATTAACTCATAGGCAGAATCAACAACCTCAGATATGCAGATGATACCACTTTAATGGAAGAAAGCAAAGAGGAACTAAAGAGTCTCTTGATGAAGGTGAAAGAGGAGAGTGAAAAAGATGGCTTAAAACCCAACATTCAAAAAATGAAGATCATGGCATCTGGTCCCATTACTTCATGGCAAATAGACAGGGGGAAAGTGACAGATTTTATTTTCTTGGGCTCCAAAATCACTGTGGACAGTGACTGCAGTCATGAAATTAAAAGATGCTTGCTGCTTGGAAGAAAAGCTATGACAAACCTAGACAGTGTATTAAAAAGCAAAGACATCACTTTACCAGCAAAGGTCCATATAGTCCAAGCCTTTGCAGTAGTCATTTACGGATGTGAAATTTGGACCATAAAGAAGGCTGAGCACTGAAGAATGGATGCTTTCAAACTGTGGTGCTGAAGAAAACTCTTGAGAGTCTCTTGGAGAGCAAGATCAGACCAGTCAACCCTAAAGGAAATCAATCCTGAATATTCATTTGAAGGACTGAAGCTGAAGCTGAAGCTCCAATATTTTGGCCACCTGATGTAAAGAGCTGATTCATTGGAAGAGATCCTAATGCTGGAAAGCCTGAGTGCAGGAGGAGAACAGGGTAACAGGATGAGATGATTGGATGCATCATTGATTCAATGGACTTTGAGCAAACTCCAGGAGATAGTGAAGGACAGGGAAGCCCGGTGTCCTCCAGTCCACAGGGTCCCAAAGTGTTGGACATGACTGAGCAACTGAACAACAGCTGAACAGCAACATACGTATTTGGTCATACACTGATGAATTTCTTCTTACCAGAATAATAGGGACACTGCGCAAAACAAGCTCAACTGTTTTTGCTTCTCATTTACTTCTTGATATGCACAGTCTGCTAGCATTATCTACCCTGAGCTTACTGAGGAAGAAGGAAGTATGGAGAAGAAGAGGAACTCTGGTTGCTCTATCTTTTCCTTCCAGTCACTGCTTACAACCTAAGTGGTGGGCTAATACCAGAAAGGAGCTTGAATACCAAAGGATGTGACAGGGTTGCTCGGGAGTTCATATTACTTAGAACACAACTGCCTTCTTTCTATGTTCCAAGCAAATTCTTACTTGAAGGGAAAGTGTGACCACTTGGGGCTATGGGCAGCTTCTAATTGCATGAAGTGGGTCCACCAGGAATCTGGGCTTATGTGGTGTTGCAAATACTATGCATCAACAGGGGGCAAAGAATGGGGTTCACAAATATTGTGGGTGTCTCCTCTGCTCACATGTATACCCCATCATCCCACTGGACTAAGAATAGGATGGGCATTTGGACATGAGGGTGGGGAGGGACCTCTCTCCGGATGCTCAGAGATGGAAACCCCTGCTAAGCTGACAGTGGGAGGGACAGGGGAGTGGGGGGAAGTGTTGCCAGAGGCAGGCCAAGATGTGTCCCAAGACACCTATGTAAACGGGAGCTGGTGTGAAGCAGACACTGCTCTGGGATCACCAAGCGCACAGCGAGCCTACAGCTTGCAGCTTCCCTAGTAGCTTTGCTGCTGTTCAGTTGCTGAGTCGTGCCCAGTGCTTTGCGACCCTGTGGACTCTGCCACCCCGTGGATGGTAGCACACCAGACTCCAGTCGGCAAAGTGATGTCTCTGCTTTTCAATACACTGTCTGGGTTTGTCATACCTTTCCTTCCATCTTTTAATTTCATGGCTGCAGTCACTGTCCCTACTAGTTAGGTGGGGCCATATGACTAATTTCCAGGCAGTAGAATGTGAGATATGGTCACTTCTGGGCCCGACCCCTACAAGTCTCCCGAGCGGTCCTCCTGTTTCTTGGGTCACCAGCCAACCGCAGAGGAAGACAAGGGACCACAAGATAGTACAACCACAACCTGAACGGGGCCTGGGTCGCTAAGCATCTGTGTGGAACAGAGCTTCCCCGCCCCCCATGTACCCTGAATTGTGACGTGAGTGAGAAGGTAGCTTCTGGTGTGTGAAGCACTGAGACGGTGGTGGTGTTAGTTATCGCAGTGACCTTCTGAGGGGTCCACGGTTCCTCACCCCATTCTTGAGACAGGCACCTGAAGAATGAGCGCCTCAGTGGTGGTGACGTGTGTGCTCCTGCTTCCTGACTATCTTTCTGCCAGTGGGGAGGGGGTTCACGAGCCACATAGCTGGTCTTTCCCTTTATAAATGATCCATTGTTAATCACATAAGCAGTCCATAAATGCCTTCTCCTTTTTCTCTTCCATAAAAAACACAGAACTATTGACAATAAAGTTCAAGTCCCCTTTGACGCCTTCCCATTGCCGCCACTTGTCTACACCTTCCCATCACCACCACACAAGGTCCTTTCTTGCAGTTGCTACTCTTATTCCCCTTTGAATCACCCTGGCAGATATTTTATGCATTTATATCTATTAACAAATTATTATGTATATTTATTCCTCTATCTCTACATTAAAAAAGTTTCCTGCTTTATGCATTTTTGCCACTTGTTTTATTCACCCAATGGTATCCTTTCATATTACGTCATATATTTGTCTCATTCCCATAACCAGTCGCAGAGTCCTGTTGCAGGGAAGAGGGTGCGGCTTGAGAAAATGGTCACATCCCAGGTCACATCCAAGTCCCTGGGACAGCCGCCAAGTGTGGGTTCTTGGTTTCTCACAGGAAAGAATTCAAGAGCAAGCCATAGTGAAGTGAAAGAAGGTTTACTCAGGGAGGAAACGCACTCCATTGACAGAGCATGAGCCACCTTGAAAAGGAAGAGAGGCCCCACAGGGTATGGGGTTGTCAGTTTTATCGGGCTGGGTAATTTCATAGGCCAAGGAGTGGGAGTATTCCAGCTGTTTGGGGGAAGGAGTGGGGATTACCAGGACGTGGGCCACTGCCCACTTTTTGACTTTTATGGTTGGCCTTAGGACTGTCACGGTCTGTCATTTCGTTTGCTTGCTTGTTGCTGTTGTTGCTCGCTTATTAAGTTGTGCCCAACTCTTTGCAGCCCCATGGAGTGCAGTATTCTAGGCTCCCTGTCCTTCACCATCTCCCAGAGTTTGCTCAAACTCATGTCCACTGAGTCAGTGATGCCATCCAACCGTCTCATCCTTTTGCAGGGAGTCAGCTCTTCGCATCAGGTGACCAAAATATGGAACTTCAACTGCAGCAGAAGTCCTTCCAGTGAGTATTCAGGTTTGATTTCCTTTAGGATTGACTGGTTTGATCTCTTTGCAGACCAAGGGACTCTCAAGAGTCTTCTCCAGCACCACAATTCGAAAGCATCAATTTTTTGGTGCTCAGCCTTCTTTACAGTCCAACTCTCACATTCATACATGACTACTGGAAAAACCACAGCTTTAACTACACGGAACTTTGTCAGCAAAGTGATGTATCTTCTTTTTAATATGCTGTCTAGGTCTGTCAAAGCTTTCCTTCCAAGGAAAACACGCTAATGTGTTACAAGGAGTATATCAGTTCAGTTCAGTCACTCAGTTGTGTCCGACTCTTTGCGACCCTGTGAACCGCAGCACGCCAGGCCTCCCTGTCCATCACCAACTCCTGGAGTTTATCCAAACTCATGTCCATTGAGTCGGTGATGCCATCCAACCATCTCATCCTCTGTCGTCCCCTTCTCCTTTGCCCTCAATCTTTCCCAGCATCAGGGTCTTTTCAAATGAGTCAGCTCTTTGCATCAGGTGGCCAAAGTACTGGAGTTTCAAGTTCAACATCAGTCCTTCCAATGAACACCCAGGGCTGATTTACTTTAGGATGGACTGGCTGGATCTCCTTGCAGTCCAAGGGACTCTCAAGAGTCTTCTCCAACACCACAGTTCAAAAGCATCAGTTCTTCTGCACTCAGCATATACTGAGGCTCAAAGTCTAGTGGAAATTGATTCACCTGCCATCTTGGACCAATTTGGTTCTAATCAGTTTACGGTCTCCAGGCTATATCATTCTTTTAAAGGTTGTGCCCCTGCCCCTTCCCGTCTCAGCACCTCATAGGATGGCCATGCTATAGTGTATTTAGCTAATCACTTGTTGATGGACATTTAGGTTTTCTCCAGTTTTTCCTTCTTCCGAACAATACTGCAGTAAACCACCCAACACAGGCCTTCTTATGCGCGTGTGCAGACATTTTCTCTGGGGAGATACTACCATTTGGTTGGCCTTCAAAGTGGTTGTGCCAATCTGAACTGTCATGAGCACTATTCAAGAGGCCCTATTTCCACACACCCTCACTAACACTTAATATCAAACTTAACTTTTTCCCCCAGTCTGACGAGTAAAATATAGTTTATGGTACTTTAATGCTTTATATCCTTGATTACTAGTGAAATCGAACATTCTTCATGTTTATTGGCCATTTGAATTTCCTTTTCCATAAATTGACTGTTTTTTGTTTTTGTGTGTTTTTTTTTTTTTTTATTTGCAGAGTGCTCTATTGGGCCATTTGTCTTTTTCTTATTGATTAGTTAGAATACTTTATATATTCTGGATGCTAATCCCTTATCTCTTATATAAATTGCAACTGTTTTCTCCCAGGCTATTGCCTGTTTTTAGCTTGTTTGTGGTGTCTGTTGTCATTTGAAGGGTTGCATTTTAGTATAGTGAGCTCTGTCAGTTGCTGATTTCACACTGCTTCCTCTTGGCCAGTCTGTTTGCAGCAGTAAGACTGTGAGGCCGGGAAACACAGGCCCTCCCTCTGGTGGACAGATTCACTTTACTGATCTTCTTTGTGAGATAACAGTAACTCCAATGGATGCCTGCTGAGGATCTCAGACTTAACTTGGGGTGAGTGGGGAGACTGTAGCGTAAGTGCTCTCAGAAGCGAAGAAAGACACACTTTCTGCTCCGGGAAGATGGGGTCTGAGGGTCACTGGAATGTTAAAAGGTGGCTTTGTTTTGTATCCTCTATGCTAGTTAAGCCAGACATACGGTTTCTATTCCAAGTTCTCCATGATCTGGCCTTCCCTTTTTCACGTTCATTGATAACTACTCTCTTTCATGTACCCTTCCCTCCAGTTATGTCAAATTCTTTACCAAATAAAAATCATGTCTTCTGCCTCCAGTCCTTTTATTAATAATATGATCCCTTGGCTTTCAAGAGATAGGAGAAAAATCATGACGGCACTTATTCTGAGCCAGGCTCTGTGCTAAACCTTTTGTGTACCATCTTATCAGTCAGGATAGGCCCACTACATTGCAGTAATACACAGTTTCAAAATTCCAGGGTCTTATAATGGCCAAAGTCTATTTCCCACTCATGCTACCTGCATGAGGTGCACTGGTCATGGCTTGGGAACATGTTTTCATTCTTCCAGGACCTAGGCTTCTGGAGCCTCTTCTGCCTGGTTGTAGTTGTCACTTCAGCAGGAAAGAATGTGGCAAAACACAAACTAGCTCTTAGAGTTTCTGCCTAGAATGATGTGTCAGTTTCACTCACATTTCATTAGCTAAAAGTAAGCTGCCTGGCCAAGACTAGCTTCAAGGGGCTGGGACATTGATGACCAATAAAACA
>NW_011494765.1:3528324-3556143 GCF_000754665.1 Bison bison bison | reverse complement strand
CAATACTACTCCCCCCCACCCTCCCAACTTGTAGAAGCTTCTTTCCTCTAGGCAAGCAACCCATTGGCTCAAGCTCCAAGCCCAAGATACCTGTGTGATGCCTGGAACTCTCGTCATCAGAGAAGACGGAACTGACTTGTTTTGATTCCGAGATCTGTGAACCAAAGCAGCTAGCTACCTGCCACCCACAGGCACGCTATATGTGGTGAAATGGGATGGGAGAGTCCAAGAGAAACATTTCCATTCTGAAGGGACAAGAAGAGGAGACACATGGCAGTCACAGCTCTGTAGATTCTGAACTCATTCTGGGCACACACATTTCCAGGGGTCTCTTCCCAGGGCCTGGGGAAGAGACCTTGATTAGGCCCCAATTCCATCTCCGGGGAGAAATGTGTGGGTCCAGTAATCCCTGTGGCCCTTGGCTCTTAGGGGGTCCTCCCTTTTCTGAGGTTGAACCACATGGAAATCCACTTTTATGGGCCAAGATGTCTGTAAAACATTGAATTGAATGTTGACAATTTCATACGACTAAACCTTTCCTCTTCCACGTTATGATGAGAGCATTGGAGAATAATGCCCAGTTTGGGGGTTGAGCAGACTTTTCTGCCTTTTTCCTTTCCACAAAAGATTGGAGCCCAAAGGGTGGGGTTAATCAGTCACAATCTCTTTTACACCAGGCTGGTTGTTCTTAATGAGGATGATATCGGTGAAGAGTAACACTATTGTCAACTACAAATTGGTACTTGCCATAGGCTCTCGCCATCTACCTCTACAAGAATTAAATCAGGTGCTGCTGCAGCTGCTGGCCTTCAACACCCCTGAAGGGAGTTCGGGTGGAGAGCAGAAATGAGGCCTTCTGCTCTCTGGAAAAACTGGCAGAACAGGTCTTCAGATAGTTAGATATTTTCAGGAGCTGATTTTATGAGCCCAATTCTTGTATCGCCTCATATCTAGAAAAGCACTAAATTCCTTCATGGTTACATCTGCTCCTTGTGGCTAGCAGAAACCTTCTGGAAAAATAATGTGCTTGATTGCACATATTCCCCTTTCACCAAAATCACATATATATACTGACCTTCCCTCTACCTCTTTGGAGCAGTTTCTCAGAGCTATCTGCAATACTATCTCTTGGGCTATAGTTTTCATTTTGTCTGAAATAAAACTTAACTCACAACTCTCTATATTGTGCATATTTTTTAAAGTCAGCACTATCTACTTCATCATCTCACTGAATCCATAGCACAAGTTTCTGAGATAAATGCTTTTATGATCTCTTTTTTACAGACAGGGCAATTGAAGATCAGAGAGGTTAAGTACTTTGTCCAAGGTCACACAGCTAATATGTCTTTGAGTGAGAAGTCAAATTTTAATTGCACTGCCTTTTCAAACAGAAAAAAGCAAAACAAACAAAAACAAAACCAACTTCTATCATAAGGCTACAGATAGGCTGGGAGCTGAGGAATCTGAGGCATCGGAGGCATCTTCCTGATTCTGCATGCTTAGTTATAATTTCCACTTTGTTGTGCAATGATGTTTTCATCATGGAACTTTCAGCTTTGGCTCTCTTGCCAATTCTTCCGTGTCTTCTATGTCAGGCCACAGGTCACTGGCCAACCTATGACTGGCTCTTATTTGGTCAGACACTCTCCCCTTGTCAAGTTGCTCAGGCTAATGTTTGTTGTTGTTCAGTCACCCAGTCATGTCTGACTTTTTGTGACTCCATAGACTGCAGCATGCCAGGCCTCTCTGTCCCTTACCATCTCCTGAAGTTTGTCCAAGTTCATGTCCATTGCATCAGCGATGTCATCCAGCCGTCTCATCCTCTGACACCCTCTTCTCCTTCCGCCCTCAATCTTTCCCAGCATCAGGGACTTTTCCAGTGAGTCCTCTGTTTGCATCAGATAACCAAAACATTGGAGTTTCAGCTTCAGCATCAGTCCTTCCAATGAGTATTCAGGGTTGATTTCCCTTAAGATTGACTGGTTTGATCTCTTTGCTGTGCAAGGGACTCTTGAGAGTCTTCTCCAGCATCACAGTTTGAAGGTATCAGTTCTTCGGTGCTCCACCTTCTTTATGGCGCAGCTCTCACAACCAAACGTGACCACTGGGAAGACCGTAGCCTTGACTATATAGACTTTGTCAGCACAGTAATGTCTCTGCTTTTCAATACACCATCTAGTTTGTCATTGCTTTCCTGCCAAGAAGCAAACGTCTTCTGATATCATGGCTGCAATCCGCAGTGATTTTAGAGTCCAAGAAGAGGAAATCTGTCACTACTTCCACATTTCCCCCCTCTATTTGCCATGAAGTAATGGGGCCATAGGCCATGATTTTAGCTTTTTTAATATTTAGTTTTAAGCTGGCTCACAAGCCATGTTCTGTAAAAGGTTATGAGACACAAAACATGGCTTCTGAGCCACAGGGGCATCAAGGTAAATGATTTTTATCCCTCATAAATACCTTCACACATGCTATTCCCTTTGCCTGGAATTACCAAGTTCTGGCTATGTATTTCCAGAAGTCATGTACGTTAAGGAACACTTATTCCAAGAGCTGTGCTATGAATACAGTTAATCTTTGCAACAAACATATGACACAGGCACTATCGAACCCGAGCAGGACCCTGTGGGGCTCTGGGCCTTGGAAGTCTTTCTGACTGTGTTTCTTGACTCCAACTTCCATGACCTTCCCTAAGTTCCAAAGGGCAGATTTGAACAGTTGCTAACCCAGGAAGGGAAAAGACGGAATGCAAAGACAACAGAGGAGCAGCCTTGGGGCAGGGTCCTGGTTCTACCACAAAGGATACACATAACAAGGTCTTTAAGCCCTTTATAGAGTTGTGTGTGTTAGTTGCTCAGTCATATCTGACTCTTTGCGACCCCATGGACTGTAGCCCACCAGGGTCCTCTGTCCGTGGAATTCTCCAGGCAAGAAGACTGGAGTGGGTTGCCATTCCCTTCTCCAGGGGATCTTCCTGACCGAGGGGTCGAACCCACATCTCCTGCATTGCAGGCAGATTCTTTATGGAATTAAAACCCAGAAATGGAAGATGTCAGCTTTCTTCATACTGGAGAAGACCACCTGAGGCTAAAGGAACCAGAAAAGCTCATCAAGAAGATTACCTGAGGCCAGATTAAAAGACTGCAGGCCCTGCACACACCTGACGCTTATTAACAGCCCCCACCCTTGAACCATTTGCCATAAAACTCCTCGCCAAACACCCTGGGTTGGGACACAGTTTTCAAGGGCAGGACCTTGCTATGTTCCCCTTTGCCTGGCAAAGCAATAAAGTTATTGTTTTCTGCTTTGCCCTAAATTCTGCTCTGAGATTTCATTCAGCACAGGTGCAGAGAGGTCAAGCTTTCAGCATCACTATCATTAGCCCCATTTTAAAGACGAGGAAGCTGAGGTTCAACAAGACTAAGAAATAGCCCTCTGACTCACATCTTAAGTTTCACAGTAGGGACTTCTGAATGAAAGAGGAGATCCCTGGCACCTCTTCCTGCAAGCCTTTCCTAGTTCCCCCTTGTCAAAGTGGTTTCTCTTTACCGAACCCCCACAGACCTTTCACCTGCTCTTAGGATCTGAGCACCTTTTGTCTTGTACTAGGTCTGAGAATTGTGTCTGCTTCTTCATTCGTTCATTCATTCATTCAATATTTATTTCCCAGCCCTGTGTAAGGCACTAGGGATATATTCAAGAAGAGTCCCTGCTTCCACAGAGTTTATTGTCCAGTGGGGGAGATAGACATTAAACAGATAATGACACCAATAATTAGTTAATTACAATTGTTATAAATGTTATGAAGAAGTCCAGGGGGATGTGAGCATTTATAACAGGGTATCTGATTCTAAAAGGCAGTGATGTCGCCTCTGAGAAAGCAAGATTTCAGCTGAATTCTGGTTGATAGGGACTGGCCAGGGCAAGAAAAGACTGGGGGTGGGCGGGAAGCTTTCAAGGCAGAGAAAAGAGCTGGAGCCAGGTCCTGAGGCTAAAGGAATTTGCTGAGCTGAGCCTGGGCACAGCAGGACAGGAGGGCAGGATTGGGGGCTGGCACTCGCCTGGCACTGCTGTCTGGATGAATCTCCCTTCATGCATGCTGTCTGCCCAGCCAGAGGCTCCTGGACTGGGAGGCGGGGACTGGAGTGAGAGTTTGCAGGCATTTGGTTGGCATAGCTGGCAACTGGGAGCGATGCTATTCTCTGGCCATACCCCATGCTCCTGGGTCAGGAGGAGGGAGGTAGCAGAGGACGCACAGCACACTTTTTATATATGTGGGGCCATAATATTTAAGTGTCTTGGCTGTAAGCCTACGACTAGGTCCCCCGACAGCCAAGCCTTGCTCCGCACGCTCTAACAGCTGTCTGTAAAACCCGTTTATGGAGCCTCCATAAATTTCCCAGCTGCTGCAAACACAGGGCTGGGACAAAGAGTCAGCAGGAGGGAGGTGTGGGAGAGCCAGGCTCCAGCATCTCTGCTGGCTCGTCCTCTGGGCCCCGGCTTGCCCCCTGCCCACCGGGGGCTGCCTTACCCTAAATTCTTTTATTGAAGCTCATCTTGAAGTCGACCCCATGGGGCCTGGCTGGGCGATCCAGCTCAGCACAGTTGCGGGCACTTTCAAGATTGCAGCAAAAGGTACAGTAAATCAGAATTAAGTGTCATGATAGTGATTTGAACTGACACTGTTTTCACCTTGTCCATTTACTGGGAAATATATAACAGGAATAGATTGAGCCTGTCATATTGTACCTGAAAAATACAGCTGTTAGGCTAGGAAAGGCAGCTGGCACCAAGGCAGGGTCCCAGTGGACAGGGGGTGCATGGTGGGGGGTGGGGGCTTGTTGTCAGCATCCCGCTGGGCTAAAAGCTTGTCCTGGGAACACTGAGAGCCTGATCACGCTTTTCCAAAGGCCCATTTAAGGCAGAATCAGCCCGACCAGCCTTCTAGGTAGTCATGTCCCAACTGCTACAGGAGCCCAATGCCAGTTCTGGTGCCCTGAGGGCCTGAAATGCCCAGACTGCATTTTTAAAAAAGCTTTCTATTAAAGCATAACATAGACGAAACTAAATGCACAAATCCGATTGCTTGATTTAAGGTCACCAAATGAACACACTTGTCTACCCAAGGAGCACATGTATACCTGTGATGGATTCATTTTGATATTTGGCAAAGCTAATACAATTATGTAAAGTTTAAAAATAAAATAAAATTATTAAAAAAAAAAACAAAACAAACAGGACAGAAATGTACAAATGGCCCCCTCTGCCCTCTCTCTCGGAGAAGGCAATGGTACCCCACTCCAGTACTCTCGCCTGGAAAATCCCATGAATGGAGGAGCCTGGTGGGCTACACAGTCCATGGGGTCGCTAAGAGTCGGACACAACTGAGCGACTTTACTTTCACTTTTCACTTTCATGCATTGGAGAAGGAAATGGCAACCCACTCCAGTGTTCTTGCCTGGAGAATCCCAGGGACAGGGGAGCCTGGTGGGCTGCCGTCTATGGGGTCGCACAGAGTCGGACATGACTGAAGCGACTTAGCAGAAGCAGCAGCAGCCCTCTCTCTACCGTCTGCCCTCCATCTTCCACAAGGAGGGGGGGTACTATTATGATATCTCAAGCTGTGGACTGATTTTGTATGTGGCATTTTAATGAGGTCATCTTGAAATTCCCACCGATTTTTGGTCCCCAAAGAAAATAGGGACCTCTCAGCTTTAAAATGGGGCTTCCTAGGTAGCGTTAGTGGTAAAGAACCCACCTGCCAGTGCAGGAGACATAAGAGACGTGGGTTTGATCCCTGGGTCAGGAAGATCCCCTGGAGGAGGGCATGGTAACCCACTCCAGTATTCTTGCCTGGAGAATCCCATGGACAGAGGAGCCTGGCGGGCTACTGTCCGTGGGGTTGCCAGCAGGTGGACACGACTGAAGTGACTTAGCATGCACGCACATGGCTTTAAAATACTTTATAAGGAATATGAGCAACAGATACCCCTCCTCTCCTCCTGGATTCTCACACAGGGTCTTGACCCCATTCCAGAAGCAAGATGGGTAGGAGGGATCTGGGATGGGTGTGAAATGGCAGGGGTAGGGCAGGACTCAGAGACGGGGAGAACTGAATAGGGGGCATGGAGGAGGGGAGAGAGTCAGGGAGAGGGTAAGTGTCAAGGATAAATTGAGGGTCAAGGCTCAGGGCAGGCTCAGCAACGGGGTGGAGGCTTGAACAGGAGGGCCTCAGGGAGGTATGGGGTGAGAGAGTCTAAGAGGCCCACACTTTGCAATGCAAGAAGCTGAACCTGGTGTCTTGAGGCTGTTGTTCAGTTGTTCAGTCGCATCCGACTCTTTGTGACCCCACGGCCTGCAGAACGCCAGACCTCCCTGTCCTTCACCACCTCCCGGAGCTTGCTCAAACTCAAGTCTTGGGGGCCAAAGTGCTAACAAAACGCAGATGGTGGACAAGCTTTTTGCAGCAGGACTGAGGCTGCCGCCCTCCCCATCCTCACGGACCCTGGCAGCCCCAGGCTTGGGGTGGCTCAGCCTCCCTGCCTCTGCCATGCGAAGCCTCTCTACCTTTCCTAGGCTGACACGGTGGAAAGCAGGTTGGCGGCCACAGCACCACCATCAGGTGGCCTCAGGATCTGCTCATCTCTGGCCTCCATCCTCAGTCTCCACTTACCTGCTGGGCCTCGAACTCGGCCCTGAACCCATCCTGCTGGGCTGGGCTTGGAACCCCATGCATAAACCATGCCAGCTCCCATCCTCCAAAGTCACAACTGCTCCCTGAGCTTCCGGCTGCTGGCTGGGGACCTCGCATGAACGGATCACTTTGGTGCTGCTGTGTATCTGACTCTAAGTATCTCCTGCTGTTGAAGGACACCCTCAGGAGGATGTCCTTTCCACTGTCTCAGGTGTGAAGAACTGACCTTCTCGAGTTCCATCGTTAAGGTGGCCAAATGCCACCCTTCCCCAGGACCACACCACTCAGATCATGATGGCTGCCTCCTTCACAAAGGGGCCCCCTGCTTCCTTCCAGTCACCCACATCCCGAGGCCGCCTTCTGCTTCAGCCTGTTGCTGTTGTTGTTGTTCAGCCACTAAGTCGTGTCCGACTCTTTGCAACCCCCAGACTGGAGCATGCCAGGCTCCTCTCTCATTGGTGCTTGCTTTACTGGAGGGCTGTTCTTTGCCCTGCCTTGGCCTCCAAGGCTTTGACCTCTGGTCCTGGATTCTTTCCACTTCTGGCACCTCTGGGAGGATTTGTCCTCAGGGGGTGGACTGGTTTCTTCCTGTGAAAGGACAAGACAAGACTTGTGTCCTCCTCTGCTAAGGCCTTCCCGAGCACCCCACTCTCAGCCACATTCTGAGCCAAGCACCACAGCCACCTTGCCTGGTGCTGGCTCTCACGGGACGGCAAGCTCCACAGCGGCAGGTATGGAGCGTGTTCCCAGCACCCTCTCAGAGCCTGACACGAAGATGTCGTTCACAAATACCCGCTGAATGGCTGGATGATGGATGGCTAAAAGCACAGGTTTCCGGGTAGAAAAATCTAGGGTTTAATCCTGACACTACTACTTAGAGTATCATTTAACTGCCCTTGGCCTCACTTTTCTCCTCTGTACAATGGGCTAATACCACCTTACTCTATGAGGCTTTGTGAGGACTGAGTGCAATAATGCATGTCAATGTTTGGCTCCACCGCTGGCACATCATAAGCACTCAATAGATGGTACCGGTTATTGTTTCCATTTTATCTTACTAAAGCAACAACCACTGGTATTTCTATCCCTAGAATTACTAGGTTATAGCAAGTGGGGGGCTCCTTTCAGGTCCCAGGTTTCCTTACAGAGGCATTTTTCTCATGGCCTTGGGCTACATGCTTACACCCTCCTTTGAACTCCCTGGAGCTTCAAAGTCAAGGTAAAATATAAGCAGATCCTGCCGCTTCCCTTTGATCTCCGCGGGCCCTGACTTTTGTGCAGGACTGGAGAAGGCCTGTCCCTCTGTTCACAAGCCCCGCCCCCCATCTGCTGGGCACTGACCTTGCCTACGCATCTCTGATGGGCGGTCCAGCCCCAGCCCCAGGGGAGCGGCATGGTGAGGGGAAGCAGGGCCCACTGGGCAGTGGGGAGAGGCCACAGTTCTGCTGATGAAGGGCCTTTATCGACCTCCCTCTGCAGGCACAGGCCGCATCACTCACTGGCCCCAAGACGGGAGCCCATTCATCTGGGGCACGGAATGCGAGGGGGCTGGGATTTCTCATTCGAGGGCGACACGGAGTTCACATCAGGAAATATTAGTCTGATGAGTTCCCTGCGAGTGGAGGGACTGTCAGGCATTAATCACGGGCCGAGGGGGAGGCAGCACAGGGCCCCTGGTCCAATCCCCAGGGTCTCATCCTTTCTGGGAACTTCAGAACCTCGCCAGGCCTGAAGACAAGGATGAAAATTACCCTTGAAGTGCCTCAGGCTGTTCTCTATCACTCTCTGAGACTTTCTGTTGGGGGCTAGAGCCTTTTGTGAGGACTTTGGCCGATGGCTTCAATCCCCGAGTCTCAGTTTTCTAGTCTGTAAAATGGGGTGGGAAGCATCTGCCTCACTGGGTGATTCTGAAGCCAAAAGGAGGTCATGCATGTCATATGCCCACCTCAGTGGAAGCATACGAGTGGCACTCCATAAATGCTGACCCCGGCTTCTGCCCCTTCCCTTTTCTGTTCCTCTATTGGACTGGACACCCCTGGATGGAAAGACCTGGTTTATTTCTCCTATGAGCCTATATGATGACGGATAAGTGCATGAATGCACAAACGCATGAATGAAGAGAAGAAACCCGCCTTTTCTTTGAACACTGGTTGCAAGCAGTCCTTTTATTGGTGAACACGGGGGCCTGGTGCGCAGTCCTCGACGCTGTAAAATATCTTCCCTCTCTGGTCCACCCTTGCACTTCTGTAATAAAATGATAACCACGTGCTGTATGGGCCTTCCCTGGTGGCTCAGAGCTAAAGAATCCACCTGCATTGCAGGAGATGCAGGTTCAATCCCTGGGTCAGGAAGATCCCTGGAGAAGGGAATGGCAGCCCACTCCAGTATTCTTGCCTAGGAAATCCCATGGACAGAGAAGCCCGGCAGGCTATAGTCCACGGAGTGGCAAGAGTCAGACATGACTTAGTGACTACACAACAACCTGTGCTGTGTGAGATGGCGAGGGACACTGTGTCAAACCAGACCACACCACTTCTGCTATAGACCCATCTGTGGCTCCCCAGTACTTTGGGTTCAAGCCCCAAATCCTTGTCTCAGGGCTTCAGTGTGTGGCCTCCACCTGCTCCCTGGTCTCCTGTCCCTCTGTGCACTTCCTCGTTCTCTCTCTTCCAGCTGGCCTGGGTTTTTCTCAAGCCTGGGGCACACCTCTCCCACCTTGGCCCTCCACTGTGCTGGTCCTGTTCACAGCTATGTCAAGGAGTCCCAGAACAAACTATCCCTTCCGGTTTCTAAGTTTTTGAGTTTATTATTGGGACCCCTTGGGGAGTTGCCCCCCACATCCTGAGCCCAGCGGAGGATGTCACCCAAAGGTCCCATGTGAACTGGAGCCCAGAGGTGTCCCCAGGGTCTTCCCATCCCAGGTGTCTGGAATGAGGAAGAAGTCCAGTCCTCTGAAGACTTCTTGAGCTCAGACTGGAGTCCTGTGCAGCCTGGGGCTGCCCCAGCTCCTCCTGGAGCGGGTCTGCTCCCCAGTCTGGCACCAAGTGTGCCCTGGCAGTTCCTGGCACCAGCAGAGCCCACCTGGGGTGGGGGCAGCTGCCATCTCAGCCCCTCCCCTGGTAGCCACAGCTCTCTCCACACCCCCAGCCCTGCTTGCTCCAGCTGTAAGTGGGGGGAAAGTACGCCAGTGTGCCTGGCATTGCTGAGGACCACTACCCTCCATCTGCCCCTCCTCATAGGGTCCCCTCTCCCCACGCAGCCATGTGGGTGGACATCTCAGAGGTCTCCTTGCTGCCCTGGTTTTCTGTGTGTGTGGCTATGAGAGGCTGCTGCCTCTGGTATCTGGGTGCTGCCCAGAGAGACAGGTGACTGCAAAGGCAAGTGCGGCTGGAGCACAGGGCACCGAGCCAGCGTGGTTTACAGCTCTGCCCAGACAGCTAATGGCCTTGGTGACATTGCTGCTCCACATGGTGGCCTTGGAGCAGCCATAAATCAGGGGGCACCTCTTCAGCAGCCTCCACCCCCTCCCAGGCCCTCTGTCCTGGGAGGGGAGCTTCGCCAGGTTTGTGGCACTCCCAGGCCGGGCTTAGCAAGTACATGAAAGGCCCAGCCGGGCTAAGCGAAGTGTGTGCATGCACACATGTACGTACGGGAATGTGTGCAGGTGTTCATTTATGCCCCCACGCCTAAATGTCTGTGTCTCTGTGCGTGTGTGTGGTTGTGTGAGCATGTTTGTGCCTATGCGGGTCAATGTTTGTATATGGACCAGGGGATAAAGGTCTAAAGATAAGTGAGGGTTATTGTGTGAGTGTGTCTTTGAACGTCTGTATGACTGTGTATGTGTGTTTGTGTCTGTAGGAACTGTATAACTGTACTTCTGCTCATAGAGTTTCTCTGGGACTCTGTTCTCTACATGTACCTCAGTAAGCATTTGTGTGAGTGTGCAACTGGGCGTACCAGCCCGTCTATGTACATGTACCACATCAGTGAATGACTACATTGTTTTATTCCATAAGGATTTATTGTGTACCTACTGTGTGCTAAGCTTTGTTCTCAGTACAAAGGACACAACGTTGAATAGAGAAAGTCTCTGCTTTGGGAGCTTGTTTCATTCCAGCAAGGGAGAGAGACGACAAATAAGCACCAAGAAGAAAATTAAGTTGGGTCAAGGGCGGAGTTTGGGTGGGAATGGGGAAGCTATTTAATAAGAGTGGGCAGACGGGGCTTTTAGAGGGGACAAAAGTATGAGCAGAAGTGTGAATGACGAGAAAAATAAAATGTAAAAATCTGAGGAAAGAGTGTTCAACAGAGGGAACATGTGTGCGGATGACCTTAAGCTGGAGAAGAGTGAGTGAGCAGGGCGTGAGAGGTGAGGCAAACAAGCAGGTAGGGCCAGACCATAGAAGGCCTTCAAGATCTTGGTGTGGAATGTGGATTTTATTTCAGGAATCAAGGAGAGCTTCAGGCAAGGGAATGGCAAGTTCTGACTTAAGTCTTGAGATGCTTTGGCAGCTCCGTGAGCAAGGACTGCAGCAGCGGGGGAGAAGCCAGGACCAGTGGGACTGCAGGTGAATAACTCCAGGGGCAGAATGGAAGCCCTTCATGGAAGCCGTGAAGGGCTTGACCAGGGCCTGGCTACAGGACAAATGTTTCCCACAGCTTTTATTTTGAAAAAGTTCAAGCCCACAAAAAAAGTTGAAAGAAAGGTATAGATTTTATAAGAGCTAGCTTCACGAATGGTTAATTTTTTGCAACATTTGTTTACTCCCCTCTTCCTGCATTTGAGAGTCACTTGCAAACATCACAACATTTCACCCTGAGAGACATTAGAACATCTTCTAAGAGCAAGGACATTCTCCTACGCAACTCTAACACCATGATCACACCTCAGAGTTTAACACTGATAAAATAATATCTAATATAAAGTTTATGTTTTAATTTCTCCAATTATCTCTAATCTGTTGTGCCAGAAAACAAGGGTATCTTGCAAGACTGGTGGGGACATGTCAAAAGGATATGGAAGATGGCTTGATGGAGTTGGCCCAATTCTGAACAATTTGAACATAAAAAAAGTAATGAGTTAGAGCACTTTGAATTGAATAACCCATGCATTTATATCAGCACTCAAGGAGAAGACAGGAAAAAAAGTTCTTTATAGAACAATTGGGGTTCCCTTGTGGCTCAGCTGGTAAAGAATCTGCCTGCAATGCAGGAGACCTGGGTTCAATTCCTGGGTTGGGAAGATGCCCTGGAGAAGGTAAAGGTTACCCACTCCAGTATTCTGGCCTGGAGAATTCCATGGACTGTGTAGTCCTTGGGGTTGCAAAGAGTCAGACACAACTGAGTGACTTTCACTTCACTTCATAGAATAGTTAGAAAATAGAGGAAATAGTAAAATTAGAGAAATCACTGCTTTGCAATTACCAATATAATTATTGACTCAAACAAGGCTCACTAATGGATGCTAAAAACCACTGGATGAAATCTTGACACAGGATATTCACATAATTTCAAATTATCATCCAACAGATTAATTTGCTGGAGAAGATTCTTGAGAGTCCCTTGAACAGCAAAGAGATCAAACCAGTCAATCCTAAGGGAAATCAACCCTGAATATTTATTGGAAGGATTGAGGCTGAAGCTGAGGCTCCAAAACTTTTTCCATCTCATTAGAAAAGACCCTGATGCTGGGAAAGATTGAAGGCAGAAGGAGAAGAGCGTGGCAGAGGATGAGATGGTTGGATATCATCATCAATTCAATGGACATGAACTTGGGGGAACTCCAGGTCAGGGAGGCCTGGCATGTTGCAGCCCATGGGGTCGCAAAGAGTCAGACATGATTTAGCAATTAAACATCAGCAACAACAAGCTGTTAAGTGGTGTTAGCATTTACTGTGATAGGAAAGACTGGTACAAGAGCCCTTTGAAGGGAGAGAATGAAGCCATCCACGCAGGCTCTCTCCAGCTCAAAATCCCTATACAGATGAAATTGTTGAGTAGGCAATCCTGGTCTATGAACTTGTAGCTTATGACCATGATTAGAGATGAGATGGAAATTCAAGGTCACTGACATATAGGTAGCTGTGGGCTGGATAACATCACCTAGGGAAGTAGTCAACTTCTATAGTTTAAAATCTTTTACTTGTGATCAAAACAGCTTTAATTTCTCTCTTGTATGACTAAAAGAATTTTTTAAATGTAAAGGTATAAACAACAAATTATAATCCTTGAAACCTCACCATTCACATTTTGATGATTGTGCCTCAAATACCTTACCGTTATTCTTCTTTCATATGTATGTTTGTACATAAATGTCTCATACATGTTTTTTCCACGGGCATTTCTGGGACATTTAAAAAATTTTTATTGCGAAAAATCTAAAGCATACAGAAGAGAAAAAGTATAATAAATTCTCATGAACCTATTATCCAGCTTCAAGAATTATCCATATTTTTCCAATCTTGTAAGCAAATTTCAGACATTATCTCATTTCACACATAAATACTTCATTATGCATTGCCAGTTGAAAGAGTATGTTTTATGTGCCAACCATGTCATTATCCCAGCCTACAAAATTAACAGTTTTTAATATGCAATCCATATTCAAATTTGCTTGTCTCCTTTATTTTTAAACAATATATCTCACTTATTATAATTAAGCAAAAATGTGAGAAGTTATTGGAAATTATAAAAGACTTATTTGAAGAAACACATCTAGTAATAATATTTTGATAATTATGGTGGTGATGAGGAGAGACATGATCTATTACAGTAAAAATACCTATTGTCTCTGAGATCAAGTTGCAAAATGTTTGCTTTGAATTGCATATTATTTTAGAAAGTCAATTTAAAAGTTTTCCTTTTGATTTTTGTAAAATTTACTCCTTCCCTAACATTTCAACAACCAACATTAAAATCTGGTGTTAATCTTTCCATATTTTCTCTCTCTCTCTCTCTTTTTTTTTGCCCTGCCTGGTGGCATGTGGGATCTTAGCTCCCCAACCAGGGATCAAAGCTGTGACCCCTGCATAGGACTCATGGAGTCATAACCACAGGACCACAAGGGAAGTTCCCCTTCCATATTCTTTTTAAATGCTCATATAGTTATATTGTGGAGAAGGCAGTGGCAACTCACTCCAGTACTCTTGCCTGGAGAACCCCATTGACGGAGGAGCCTGGTAGGCTACAGTCCATGGGGTCGCTAAGAGTCGGACATGACTGAGCGACTTCACTTTCATTTTTCACTTTCATGCATTGAAGAAGGAAATGGCAACCCACTCCAGTGTTCTTGCCTGGAGATTCCCAGGGATGGGGGAGCCTGGTGGGCTGCTGTCTAAGGGGTCGCACAGAGTTGGACACGACTGACGCGACTTAGCAGCAGCAGCAACATAGTTATATTGGGCTTCTCAGGTGGCGCTAGTGGTAAAGAACCCATCTGCCAGTGCAGGAGATGCAAGAGATGCAGTTTAAATCCCTAGGTCAGGAAGATACCCTGGAAGAGGGCACGGCAACCCACTCCAGTATTCTTGCCTGGAGAATCCCATGACAGAGGAGCCTGCCAGGCTACAGTCCATAGGCTCACAAAGAGTTGGATTACAACTAAAGCGACTTAGCACACCATAGTTACATACATATATAGGGATTGCCAATCTTGATCACGATTGTTTGACAAAATGGATCATATTACATATACTTCTTGAATTTCTGAATTAATAATACTGTGGAAACCCTTGCAAGTAAATTCATTCTTTTTATGGCAACATCTTTACTCCATGGAATGAAGTGTTTTGATTTGGACACTCCCCCCTTGATGGACTCTCTTTGGTTCTTTGGCCACTACAAATATTGCAACACGAAACACCTTCATATATTCCTATGTATGAATGCACTCTTTTATTTCCATGAGACAAATTCTTATGAGTGGGATCGCTGGGTTGAAGGACATGATTTAAAAAATTTTTTTTTCATATTGCTTTCCAAAAAGACAATACCAATTCCCTTTTTCACCAGTTACATATGAAAACACACTTCTCCTTGTACTCCCATCAGTAGTAGATGTAACATCCTTTTGAATTTTTGCCAATCTGATGGGTGAGAAGTTACTTTAATTTGCATTTTCCTGAGTATTGGGAGATTCAGTCACATGTTTATTGGCCATTTGGGTTTACTCTTCTCTGAGCCTATTCATACCCTGGGAACATTTTTCTATTGGCTGCTTTGTCTTTTTCTTACCAATTTGTAAGAACTAGAAATTAACTCTATCTGTCATGGACACAGTAAATATAATCTTTCCAACTTAGTGTGTGTCTTTTAACTTTGTTTATGAGTATCTTTATCCATCTAAAATAGTTTAAATTTTATGTGGTCAGAAAGTTTCACATCTGATAATGACAGAATACCCTATAAAAGATTATCTGACAGACAACGATGATAAATTCTGGGCAAAATACTTAAAAGGCTACGTAAAGACACTGAAAACAATCAAAATCTGGCAGAAACTGGAGAATGTGACACTTGAAAGAAAGGGACAACAGTGAATGTATTTCTCATTGTAAGATATTTGTGCCTAAGAGCAGGCCCCAGGCAGTGCCACATGACTTGGCTAAAAATCAGATAGAGATCTGCATTTTCACTTGTGTTGTCATTCAGTCACCAAGTCGTGTCTGACTCTTTGTGACCCCATGGACTGCAGCACGCCAGGCTTCCCTGTCCCTCACCATCTTCTGGAGTTTGCCCAAGTTCATGTCCATTGAAACAGTGATACCAACCAACCATCTCATCTACTGCTGCCCTCTCCTCCTTCTGCTTTCAATTTTTCCCAGCATCAGGGTCTTATTTATTATTTTTTTAACTTGAGGAGGGATCAAAGAACAAAACTGAGGGCTTCCATGGTAGCTGGAACGTAAAGGAGGAAATCCCAGAAAGAGAAATTCATGGAGAGGGTGTTCCGATTCTGCTTATAAACTTCATCCAAGCCTTGGAGTGTTTTTGTTTTTTTTTTAACTATGAATTAAGTGGGGAAACTCCTAGAAGTCTGATTGTGGCTAAAATAACTGAACAGATTTTAGAGTTTGAGTTTGAGTTCAGTCAAGTGAACTCCCTGGTAAAATAGAAAAACAGCACTCTTTCAGAGCAATATAAAAGAACCCAGAGTCACTAATACAGTATCCAGAATATAATCCAAAATTACCAGACATGGGAGGAAATAGGAAAATGTGAACCATATTCAAGAGAAAAGGCAATCATGGAGACCAATTTCAAGGTGAGCCAGATCTTGGGATTCAGAGACGAGAATTTTAAAGCAGCAGTGATAACTATGTTCAAGGACATGAAGGAAAATATGCTAGGAATGAATGATTAAGTAGAATACCTCAGCAGAGAAATAAACTATCAGAATAAGCGAATGAGGATTCTAGAACCAAGGCATATAATATCTAAAATTTAAAAATTAGCTGGGTGAAATTAAATTTTACATAATAAAAGATGATTATCTTCCTTTGAAATAGACTCTGTATTTCCTGTTATAGATAAAAATGCACTCTTCTCCCCCGCTACTGGACTACAATCCCTGATTTACACGTTCTTGTTTAGTCATTAAGTTGTGTCCAAATCTTTGTGACCCCATGGACTGTAGCCCACCAGGCTCCTCTGTCCATGGGATTTCCCAGGTAAGTGTACTGGGGTGGGTTGCCATTTTCTTATTCAGGGGATCTTCCCGACCCAGGGATTTCCCAGGTTTTCTGCATAGACAGGTGGGTTCTTTACCACTGAGCCACCAGGGAGGAATTACACATGTATTCATCTAAAATTCCCCCTAAGACTTTTATATTCTATTTTTTCATTTAAGCCTTATTAATCAATTTGGTTTTAATTTATTATATGGTATGAGATGAGGATTCAACTCCATTTTCTTACTTGGATAGGTGCTTTTTTCTGTCCAGCATCATTTACCAATTAATCTTATTTTTTTTCTCACTGAGAGTAAAACATTTATTATGTATTAAATTCTTACATATAGTGGGATATATTTCTGGACTCTTTTTTCTGTTCCAGAGTTTTCTGTCAACCCAATAACCCTGTATCATTACCGTACTATCAGACTCTATAGCTTTGTTGTTGTTTAGTTGCTAAGCTGTGTCCTACTCCTTTGCAACCCTGTGGACTGTAGCCTGCCAGCCTCCTCTGGCCATGGGATTTCTCAGGTAAGAATACTGGAGTGAGTTGCTATTTCTTCTTCCAGGGGATCTCCCCAACCCATTGATCAAAACCATATCTCCTGTGTCTCCTGCATTGGCAGGTAGATTCTTTACCACTATGCCATGTGGGAAGCCCTCTAATAGCTTTACTGTATATTTTAATAGCTACAAAGCAAGGTAAATCTTTTCTTTGCCTTTTCTAGCATCTAGAAGCTGTCTGCCTTTCGTGGCTCATCACCACTTCCTTCTTCAAAGTCAATATCACCTCATCTTGCCTTCTGCTTCTATTGTGTATCTCCTTTGACTCTCCCCTCTCCCTATTTTCCTTGTAACTATTGTGGTTACACTGGGCCCACCCAGTTCATCTCAAGATCCTTAGCCAGATCACATGCAATGCCCTTTGTCATGTGATGTAACACATTCACAGGTTTTAAATGTGGACATTTTGGGGGGACCATTTTTTTCCACCCACCAGAGCCACCAATTCCTGGCTATGTGCTCAGGATGGGGACTGCCTCGGTGATATTATGACAAGGTCTTGCTTCAGAACCCAGTCCCAGTACCCTTAGGCTCATCAGTTCAGTTTTCTAGTCTCTGGTCAAAGGAGATGGCTCTTCCCCAGGTGCCAGGCACCTGTCCAAGAACAGAACATTCCCTTAGGACAGCTCAATGACCAGAGCAGCAAAGGGCAGACCCATGTACACACAGACACATGCACACACACACAGGGTGGGATTAACCTGGGCTTCAGACTTGACCGCTGGGTGCTGTTAAAAGCCTTAAGTGCATCTGCATGTCCAAGCCTGTATGAAAGTGTGTGCACACAGTGTGGACCTGCAGCTGTAAGTGTGTGCTCGCATCCACAAATGAGTATATGATTGTTGGTGAGCGCATAAGCATGTGTGTATGTGAATGAATGTCAAAGTCACTCTGCCTGTCTGCATGTGAGTGTGTGTGAGTTCGAGTTTTTTAAAGACTGAACAGCAGGCAGTCAGTTTACCATTGTAGGGGATGCACATAATTCATCTCAGGGGAGAAGGGTCTTTGCTTCGAAAAGTATATTGTTAGTTCCCTTAGGTGTTGTAAGTGGCCTGGCAAGCCCTGGAAGGCAAAGCGTGCAACAAAGAGAGAGCTGAATTTCCCAGCAGAATTTCTGGGGGCAGCCTGGGAGGCAGGGGGTGAGAGGCACAGATACAAACCAAAAGGAGGTGGAAGGAAAGGCTGATGAGTGGGAAGAGGACCCCACGGGACCAAGGCAGGGATTCCACAGAAGGTCATGGCCAGTGCAAATTCCCTATGGTGAGATATGGCTGCTGGTCTTCTAGAAGTGGTGCTGTCTAATCCTGAGCTTCCATTTGCTTCCTGCTATGTTCTGTAACTGTGCTCACTGCTCCAAACCTTCAGTAAGTCTGCTCATGCAATAACCTTTTTTGGGGAAAATAACACATTTCCCATTTCTATCACACCCAGGATAGAAATGGGTGTGAACGGCCAAAGTTGGAGGTCAGAGTCACAAGGGCTGGGAATACTGGTAAGGGTGGCTTCATTCATTGCCTATCGACCCAGGAGAATCTGCCTGGGCCCCCCTGGAAATACTGGGGGAGACACCCCACAGCCTGACAGATAGGAACTTGAACTCTCTGACTTCAGTGTGAAATAAGGGGTAATCTGGGCTCCCTTCCCTGGTGGCTCCGTGGTAAAGAATCCATCTGCTAATTCAGGAGACGTGGGTTCAGGAATATCCCCTGGAAAAGGAAATGGTAACTCATTCCAGTATTTCTTGCTGGGAAATCCCATGGACAGAGGAGCCTGAGGGGCTACAGTCCATGGGCTTGCAAAAGAGTCAGACATGACTTAGTGACTGAACAACAACAACAAAGGAGGCAATTTTGAGCCTCTGAGTTATTATGAGCCTGTAAGGACATTGTGCCTATGTTGATATATCTATGTCTTCTGGGCTAGATGTATCTAACTGGAGACTTCATGTCAACCTTACACCATCAGTTACTTCTCTCTTGTTTACACAATCCCTCCAGTGTAACTGGACCTTACTGTGTCCCCCAAAAGGTCTTATCTGTATTAATGGCTTCAGTCACTGCCTATCCCTGGATATTTGACCTGAGCTCAGAGATATGTTTACAACTGTCCACCTAACATCTCTTCGATGGCCCCAAAGCACCTCGGATTCAACATGTGTCCAACTGAACTCACTACACTCTCCTAATGACCTAGAACTTGGCCAGGATTCTCAGCAGATGGCTCCGCTGTCCACTCAAATATAGACGCATGAAACCAGGTGTCATTCCTGTCCTTCTCACTCTTTTATTGAACACCCTGCAAGTCCTGTCAATGTGACCTAATAGAGTTTTCTATCCATCATCTCCTCCCCACTCCCACTGCCACGGATCCAGTCCAATAAACCTTTGTTTTGGCCTGTGCTGCTGCACTTTTCTAACCAGTCTCCCTGCATTTGACCTCCCCCAATCAGATTTCCACTCTGCAACCAGAGTGAAACAGCAATTTAAAAAAATTATACCCAAGTATTATATGCTGTGGTTTAAAACAATGGCTCTCCACCCTCTCTGTACACTGAGCCCCTAGCCCTTATCCCAGGGCAGACTTTCAGCTCCTGTAGCTATTTTTTACAGCAGCTCTGATGCTTTCCAATAATATGCTTCCATTTCTGTTTCTTATAAATGTTCGACATTCATTGAATTCCTGCTGTGATAGGTGAGGGTTTAGCTCACAGAAAACACAACGGAAATGCTGTTCACTGCAGAGTCAAGTAGTAGATTATTCTTAGAAGCACTTTCTTTTTTGAATACCATTTCCCCCTCCAAGAAACTCCACCTGCCCTTCCCACTAGTGCTGTTGGCCATGGCTGTATTTTCATTGTTTTCAGGCATCCCGTCCAGTTTTGTGTTTTGCTACTCCCTGGAGTATCCCTTTCCAGAAGATTCCATCTTCAGTGTGGATTGCTGTGTTGCTTCTCTGCTGGAATTTCTCCACTGTCTTTCTGAGTTGGTCCCACCTTTCTTGGACACTATGCATTCCTTGGCCTTGATTTATTCTACTATTTTACTGGAGCACATTCTCAAGTAGTTCCCTTTAAAAAGGGTGTGCTGGAGGTAAACTTTCTGAGACAATCTTTCTTCTAACTTCCCGTTGATCAGCGGTTTGGCTGGGCATATAAATGCTAGTCAAAAATCATTTCCCTCAAAATTTTGATATTGGAAACATTGCATTTAATGTTGCTAGGAGAAAATCTGATGCCATTTTGGTACTCAGCCCTTTCTAGGCAGCATGTATTTTTGCTTCTCGAAGCTTTGAATAGCTTCTATTTGTGGCTCTATGACATTTCCAGACAATGTGTCTATATATGCATCTTTTAAAAAATATTTATTTGGCTCGTCAGGTCTTAGTTGCAGCATGAGGATCTTTAGTTGTGGCACGTGGGGTCTTTAGTTGTGGCATTGCAGCACATGGGATCTAGTTCCCTGACCAGGGATCAAACCCGGGCCCCCTGTGTTGGGAGCTCAGAGTCTTAGCCACTGGACCACCAGGGAAGCCCCTATACATGGATCTTGATGTATTTATTTTCATCAAGTATTCAGTGGGCCTGTCTATTCCGTATACTCAGGTTCTTCATTTGTAGGAAAATTTCTTCTATTATTTATTTGTTAATTCTTTCTTCTACCCACTTTTGGAAACTAATTTTTCCCCAAAAAAACTACCATTAGTCAGTTATTGAAACCCTTAAACAAATCCTTTATTTTTCGTATTTTCTTCTCATATTTTCTGCCTCTTTTTCTTCAGTCTTATGTTCTGGGAGATTTCATTGCATTCATCTTTTAATTCTACTGACTTTTTCATTTGAGTGATTCAATGCTTAATTTCTTAAGAGTCTTTGCTACTTGACAGTCTTTATTCTGTGCATTGTGTATGTGCAGGAGTAGGGCAGGAAGATATAGAAATCGACGGCTTCTCCTACCAGCTTCCAATGAATCTCCTTGTTTTAAGCCTCCCATCTTCCTCTGCATGCATGTCTTTGAGACCAGGCTTCTCCCAAGTTGTGTGGGATTAAACTGTTTTGGAAGGAGAGACTATGCGTTGCACTGAAACCACAGTTCCTCCTGAGAGCGTATGTCTTCCCCACCTACGCTTTGGCTTCCAGAAATTCAGTGAAAGGTTTAGCCCAGGATATCTCTTCTCCCGGTTCCTGTAATCTCTGTAAGTGAATATCCTTTTTACCTCTTTGCACTCCTCTTGGTGGCATCTTAGGAGAAAAAGAAGAGATAAATGCACATGCTCAATACACCATCTTTAAGAAAAAATATTTTCTTTTAATTTATTCATTTGGCCGCACTGGGTCTTAGCTGTGGGACACGAGATCTTTAGTTGCTGCATGTGGGATCTAGTTCCCTGACCAGGGATCAAACCCAGGTCCCCTGCATCGGGACTGGGGAGTCTTTGCCACTGAACCACCAGGGAAGTCCTTAGTATCTATGCCTTTGTTCTGTCTGCTTTCATCCATAAGTATATCTGTGAGATTCATCCACATCGAATGTTTCAGTCACTCATTTATTTGCCTTTTTGTATAGTATCCCAATGTAAAAATACACCAAATTTATCTATTGATAACTGTATCCATTCTGGTATATACAGGCATTTCGGCAGTTTTGAGGCTTGGACTCTTATGGGTGGTGCGCCGATGAACAACGCAGCACATGTCTTTGGGAAACGTTTAGTGTAGTGTATGTCTGTACATCCCGAAGTGGAACTGCTGGGTCACTGGTGAGAATGTCGTCAAAAGAGTATGTGTGTGGTCCAGCTGCTCGCTGCTCAAAAGCCAACAAACAGGCCAGGTTGGTGGAAAGGAAAGTTTGCTTTATTTCAGATGCCGCAACTGGGAGGAGAGGATGGCAGACGTATGTCCAAAGGCCGACAAGCATGGGGTGAGAGCTTTAACAGACAGAGTTGGGGAGGGGGCGTTACATGCAGGAACAGCACAGTCGTCTTTAACAGTCATCTTCAGATGGGTCATGAGTGGTCTCACCAGCATCATCTTGAATGTTTTAGGTACAGTTAATCTTCAGTTCCAGGGTCCATTTGTTCCCATTTCTTTGAGGTCAGTTCTCAGAATTGTGGCAGCTCATGTCCTGGGTGCAGTCTGGTCACCATGTAGTTCACTTCTCCACCTGGTGTTTTGGTGTCTGTAAGACAGCTCACAGGATATGGTTCAGAATATTACCTATAGCCCTTGAGAAAGAACTAGAGGTCCTTGACTATGTTTAATGACTGCATCATTATTTTTCAGTCTCCTTTGACTGTTTTCCTTGTTTCTGCATTTCTCACTTCTCTGATTAAACTTATTCTTTGGCTAAAGTTTTCTACAGGCAAAAGGCAGGCAGAGGACACGGCTGGGGGGCAAGAACCATAGGGTCCTGCTCCATTTCAAGAATATACTGTTTTTATTGGATAATAACCAACAATCCGCCAAAGTACCCATCTATATCCTGCCTGCAGTGCATGAAACCTCCTGTTCTTGACTACATCGTCCATACTTGATACTTTGACTTCTTAATTTTAGCCATTCCTAATTTTAGCTTGTGTTTCCCTGCTGACTAGTGGAGTTGAGCACCTTGTCATATGTTTTCTGGCCTTTTGAACATCTTCATTTGTAAGGAGTCTGTTGCAATCTAAAAAAGAGTGGGGTTGCCTGTTTTGTTTTCCTATTGATTGTAGGCATTGAAAAATATATATTCTAAATCCAAGTTCTTTGTGAAATATGTGAATTGTGACTGTCTCCTCCCTGTCTTTTAGTTAGCTTGGCACTCTCTTGCTGGTATTTTTTAGGAACAGAATTTCTCGGGTTTAATATGTTCAACTTATAATTTTTGTCTTATTCAGTTAGCCTTTTTGTGTCCTGTTTAAGGCATATTTGCCTGTTCCAAGGTTTTCTTCTAAAAGCTGTGCTGCTTTACCTTTCACATTTAGCTCTGCAAATAGTCTGGAGTTGATTTTTGTGTATAATGTGAGGTAGGAGTTGAGACAAGCTTTTTCTCGTGTGAGTAGTGAATTGGCCCAGCACCATTTATAGAAAAGACCTCCTCCTTCCACTGGATTATAGTGTCATCTTTGTCATAAATACGGTGCGCCTGTGTGTACCACTCTGTTTCCAGGCTCTCGCCTCTGTTCCATGGGTCAGTCTGTTCTTCCTTGCGCTAATACCACACTGCCTGAATTCCTACAGCTTCATTAAGAGTCTTGGCATCCAGTTTCATTTCTCCTCCTCAAGTTGCCTTGGCTGTTGTTGGCCACTGGCCTACTTTTAGATGCGTGTGTTTGCCATGGTTCCTCCAACCCCCAGGCCTTTGCGCATGTTCCTTTTGCTGAAGCATCCTTCCCTCCTCTCATCACCTGGTTACTCTTCAGATGACACCTTAGTTATCACTTCTTCAGAGAAGCTTTTCCTGGGCCCCCCGGACCAGGTCAAATGCCCTGGGGAAGCCCTCATCTCACCACCAGCCTCTGAATAGTAACACAGAACTCTACTCAATTTCATGTCTAATTCCTGTGGTTCTTTGATGGATGTTTATCCCTATTCTAAGTCTGTTGAGCTCTGCAAGGAAGGATACCATGTCTGCTTCATCAGTACAAATCCAGGACTTAGCAGAAGGAGTCGCTTAATCAAAAGTTTTGAATAAAGGAAGGAGAGAATCCCTTACTTATGGCAGTCTGAGTGTGTTTTTCTGTTTGTGTGTGCCTGTCCATATACAAGTAAAACTTTTCAGTGTATTTGTGTTTCAGGGAGTGGGGGGAGTAGTAACAAAGAGACCAACTTCAGGGAGCAGATCAGGGGAGACGGACCCCTTCTCGCACCTCCAGTCCTCCTCGCCCCCTCCTCTTCCCCTCCCCACCCTGCAATGACCAGCACCCGCAGCAGCCTCCCCTCCCCTCCAAGTGGCTGGAGGAAGACGCTGGTCTCCAGCTGCCTGCGCTCGGCTGCCCTTGTGCAGTTGTCTGCCAGTTGTGCACGCCGATTACTATGAATGCCACCATCTGGTACGCCACGTGGACATCATAATCTTTTCTTAATTACATTAGCAGCGCAATCAGTTACCGCATTACAAGGCCGGCGATGAGCTTTTAAATCTTGGTGGAAATCATAAATAATTGCACTAAGTACCAGGCGCCAGATGTGTGTGCCAACTTTGGTTGCACTAGATAAATAGTAACCTTACAAGAGTGTTAGACAGCCGGCGGTCCGGCTGGCCACCAGGAAGGCCACCACACCTGGGGCCCCACCGCAGGAAGGCCCCTACCACCCAGGCACCCAGAGAGAGGCAAGGCAGGGACCCTGAAGAGCCCTCTGAGTGTGTGGGTGCCAGGGAGAAGGGGCGTTCTCAGAGTGGGAGCCAGAGACAGCGCAGGAGGGATGTGCAGAAAGACAAAGGGAAAATGAGGTGGGTGGACAGGAAGAGACACAGGGAGAGAAAATGGGAGAAGAAAAGGTGGAGGGGCAGGGGAGAGGGGGAGAGAGAGCAGTGGAGAGAGAACAAGGGCCAGAGGGGGAACGGGACAGACAGACACTGAGATAGAGACCCAGAGAGACATTGAGATGGAGACCCAGAGAGCCTCGGAGACACAGACCCTGAATAACGGAGCAGAGAAAGCAAGCAGGTAGTAAAAAGTCCCCGATGAGGGGCAGGCCGAGAGAACAAAGGGATGTGTGTGTCAGCTGACCATGGCTCTTGACCAGCAGCTGGGAGGGATCCCAGAGACCAGCTAAGCCCCTCAGGGCAGCGGACACAAGGTCAGAGGGTGGATGAGGCTGCAGCCGGGCCAGAGGGGGCTCTGGAAGGAAGCTCTCCTCCTTTCTTTTCTCCCTCTTTCTGAAAACCTCTGGAGTCTGGGCGGAGCGTGGAGCGGGGAGGTCACAGAAGATCCAGAGGAAGCAGCTCTGGTTTGTGCAGGAGGAGCCCCTAGAGCTGCTTGAAGTAGCTAGAAAGCCCGTGTTGGGGAAGTCCCTCTGTGGGGGCGACTTTCAAGTTGAGACATGTTTGCTCAGTCACAGTTAGCCAGCGGACAAGCTGGTGAGAGAGAAGCAGAGTGCTCCAGGAGAGGGAACAGCATGTGCAAAGGCCCAGGGGCAGGAAGGAACTTAGCACATCAGAGAGAGAGATGGCTCAAGCAAAGAAAATGGTCACAGGGAAAGATAAATAAAGTAGGTGGTGGTAGAAAATGTGTTTATTCCCATTCACTCCTGAAACCTAACCAACATGGGCTTAAATAGAATGTAAAGATGTATAAATTCATAGGACAAAGAGAACAGGAGAGAAGACAAAAGCAGACAAGGTCTATTAACCAAATTTTGGGAGCTAGAAAGAAGATGGATAATGGTAATTGACTTGCAGAGCAGGCAAAACTGAAAGGAGAGTCTACAGGATGGGGTGAGGGGAACTAGGGGCAAACCAAGTAGCCCCACGGGCCTGGGATGGGCTCAGGGGTGGGAAGCTGGCTGCTTCTGAAGGCAGCTGGGAGGGAGGAGCATGAGAGAGTGGGAGGGGCCTCATTCAGCCAGAGGACCGACCACACCTCCTACTGCTGAAGACAAGAAGCTCACCCTCTCGGAAGGTGACAGGAAGACTTTGGACCTGGGGCATTAGCTCAGCCAAGATGAGGCCCAGACCTCTGTCTCCCTAGGTTGCCTACAGGATGCTGGCAGCTGGACGGAGGGCTGTCTCCATGCCTCCTTCTCCCTTCAGGTCAGGAAGTTGGAATTTTTTTTTTTTTGCAAGTGCCTGGCACAAAGGAACAGGTCTACAGAGACCCTCCAAGTCCCTCCAGTGAAACAGTGTCAGCCTAATGACCCTTGGGTGACCCCTGCTGCTGCCGCTGCTGCTAAGTCGCTTCAGTCGTGTCCGACTCTGTGCGATCCCATAGACGGCAGCCCACCAGGCTCCCCCCGTCCCTGGGATTCTCCAGGCAAGAACACTGGAGTGGGTTGCCATTTCCTTCTCCAGTGCATGAAAGTGAAAAAATAAAGTGAAGTCGCTCAGTCGTGTCTGACTCCTAGCAACCCCATGGACTGCAGCCCACCAGGCCCCTCCGTCCATGGGATTTTCCAGGCAAGAGTACTGGAGTGGGTTGCCATGTGTAAAGAGCTTCCACTCAGCTCTTTATACAACACTTTGAAATATGTTGAGTGAGTCATCTCTCACCAAATATTTGTAGACAACTCTAGAATGAAAGACGAGAGACAAAAGATTCAGGAGAACAGGGAAAGGCAACTAGGAGAAAGAGAGATAGCACAGGGATCAGGGAAACATTTAAGTAAACACCTATAAATAATTTTCTCTGAAATATAAGAGATGGCATTGCAGCTATAAAACAAGATTAGAATGTTATGTGTGTATTTTTAAAGGGAATATTGAGAGAGTATGAAAGGGTTAGAAGAAAAAGTTAAGATTAAACCCAGGAATTTGAATAAAAGATACAAAGAAGTTCTTTCAAATAGAAAATAAGATAATGAGAAAATCAGAGGATCAACCCAGGAGATCCAACATATAACTAATCAGAGATCAAGAAATAGAGAAGAAATGACATCAGTGCAAGACATCTAGAATAATGGCAAAAGATGTTCTAGAAAAAGAGAAGAGAGATAGAAAAGAGCATTATCAAAGAAATACTATAAGAAAATTCCCCAGAATTGCAGGACATGAACTTATAGATTGAAAGGAAACACCCCATCCCAATGAAAAAAAGACTCTCAACTAGGCACGTTACTGTGAAATTTTAGAACATCAAAAATAAAGAGAGACCCTCATAACTTCCAGAAAGGAAGAAAGCTGCATACAAAGAACTGGGGACCAGAAGAGAATTGAACTTCCCAAAAAAAAAACAACTCTGGAAGCTAGAAAACATGGAACAAAGACTTACATATTATAAGGGACACACTTTTCAACCAAGAATTCTAAATCTTACCTGGTTATCAATTAACTGAAAAATGAACACATTTTCAGATGTGCGAGATTTTAAAAAAAATATTAGCTTCTCTGTATTTCTTTTCAGGAGGCTATTGGAAGACATCAGTGGAGAAGGAAATGGCAACCCACTCCAGTGTTTTTGCCTGGAGAATCCCAGGGACGGGGGAGCCTAGTGGGCTGCCATCTATGGGGTCGCACAGAGTCGGACACGACTGAAGTGACTTAGCAGCATTGGAAGACATGCTACAGCTAAACAAGGGAGGAAACTAGGAAAAATGAGGGCGTGGGATACGGGAAGTGAGATGCACAGAAAGACCAAGGGGAGACCTGGAATGATGGGAACCAAGTGTATTAGGAGGACAGTGAATACCAGCAAGACCTTGAGACAAGTCGCCCTGAACTGCGGCAGTCACGTGGAAGGCCGCAGCAGGACTGTGTCCAGGGGAGGAAAAAAGCTGGATTACCTGGAGAATGACCATACTGGGAAGGGTTTTTAATAGTTCATTGGCAAGTTTGAGGCTGAAGTGGTGAGGAATCATAGAAAACCAGGCAAATTATTAACTCTGGGAAAAACAAAAATTGAACAAGATAAGAATGCATTAATAGCACTATCCAGCTCAACTGTGACCAATATTTACATAGTCCTAATTATATGGATATCGAATTGTCAAAAATTGTGATGGAACTATGTTAGAAGAATGGGAAGAGAAGTGTGTGGTATGATGTAAGAGAACTAAATCTTCATCTTTCTTACCAGAAAGTCAATAGCCTTTTCTGTAATGCAAAACTAGCAATGTACATAGTTGTCTTGAAGTATGATGGCAAATAGCAAAGAGATTACGCAAAGTTCAAAGTTGTTTCTTAGAAGGGAGAAATTAAAGATGCAGTAGGGACCATTTTTTTTGTTATAAACCTTCCCTGCTATTTGATTCTTTAAATC
>NW_011494765.1:3511647-3527723 GCF_000754665.1 Bison bison bison | reverse complement strand
AAGAGCTCCAACACAGGGCTGCCCTTGTTTCTGGAGGAGGGTCATGTGGGGTCCACTCAGGAACCCAGTGAACATACTCCTGCTAAATGAGTTGGCTGGAAACTCAAAATTATTTTAGTAGATGGTGTTATGTTGATAAACTTGACTTGTCTCATTTTTTAAAAAAGCACAAAGTGTAAAGGTATTTCATTACTCTATCTCTTATTTTTAAGGTTTGAAAGTTAGGGGGCTAATTCACAATATAACATTACAGACATTTTGGCCACTGTTCTCTATGGGGCCACACACCTGATTTGTTTTTTCTTGTGGCCGTTTTGTTTTCTCTTTAAGGGGAACTCTTTTAAATCCTGGAAAGTGTCAGACACTGACTACACTTCCTCTAAACCAGGACGCATCAGTGAACGGGTCTGGGCCAAGACCCAGTGTCTCGGCAGCATTTGGACAATCACTGCTACCATGAGGGGAGGGCATGGCGAGAAGATGCTACTGTTTGTTAAATGCGTAAAAAATAGCCAAAATCTTGGCATAAAATCACATTGCATTTAATGTTCATTCACCCATAATGTTAATTGTCTATGAAATAGTTTTTGAAAATATGCATGTACGTCACATATCTAAGACAATCAACTATAATATACTATAAAAAGTTATTTTTTTTCCCTTGCCCCAGTGCTTCTTTACAATTCAGCCAACCAGAGCCAAGAGGCACGCTGCCTGCATCTTTTCAGGGTCACACACAAGACTAAACATGCTTTTAGCTGATCTTTGTTCTCCTGGGCTATCTGGAAGCAGTATGTTTGCAAAGATCGCGGTCTGCTCCGATCCATCTGTCCCTCCCGCCGCTTACTTTAGCAGTGGAGGTAAACGTGAACGTGGAACCCCAGTTCTGTCACTTTTTAGCTCCATGACCTCAAGCAAACTGTTAGCCTCCCTGAGCCTCAGTTTCCTCATCAAGAAAATGAGGATAATAACAGGCTGTGACTCATGTGGTTGCTCTTAGGATATATATGCACACACACACTAGGCTGTGGGTTCTCAGTGGACAGGTATTGCAGGGTGACGCTTTTATTATAGAGGAGAAAAAGTATAGTTATCCTTATATTGGAGAAGGCAATGGCACCCCACTCCAGTACTCTTGCCTGGAAAATCCCATGGACGGAGGAGTCTGGTGGGCTGCAGTCCATGGGGTCGCTAAGAGTCCGACACAACTGAGCAGCTTCACTTTCACTTTTCACTTTCATGCACTGGAGAAGGAAATGGCAATGCACTCCAGTGTTCTTGCCTGGAGAATCCCAGGGACGGGGGAGCCTGGTGGGCTGCTGTCTATGGGGTCACACAGAGTTGGACACGACTGAAGTGACTTAGCATAGCATAACATATCCTTATATAGACTGTATTAGTTTCTGATTGCTGTTCTAAGAAATTAACACAAGCTTAATGTTTGAAGACTGCACAAATCTACTCTCTTGTAGTTCTGGAGATCAGAAGTCCAGAATGAGTTTCACTGGACCAAAATTTGAGGTGTTGTGAGAGCTGTGCTCCCTCCAGAGGCTCCAGGAAGAATTTGCTTCCCTCCCTTTTCCAGCTTCTACAAGCCCCCTGTTTTCCTAGGCTCATGATCCCTCCCTCCATCTTCAAAACCAGCCGTGTAGTATCTGCCAATTTCTCTCCCTCTGTTTCTGTTGCTGCATCAGCTTTTCTTTGCCCTGAACTTCCCTCTCATAGGGAGCCTTGGGATTGCATCTAGGGCCACTGGGATGATCTAATCTCCTCATCCCAAGATCCATCACTTAACACATCTGCAATGTCCCTTTTACCATGTGAGGTAACAGAGTCACAGGTGCTGGAAACTAAGGCAGGAGCGTCTTGGGAGGACGTTATTCAGCCTACCAAACTGACGTTTTAGACAGTAAGGGAACAATTACTTTTTGCTTTTACTGTTTCTTAAATAAAATTTATCCTGCACCAAAGTCCCATGTATGGCTCAGCTTCCCTGGTAGCTCAGCTGGTAAAGAATTTGCCTGCAATGCGGGAGACCTGGGTTCAATCCCTGGGTTGGAAAGATCTCCTGGAGAAGGGACTGGCTACCCACTCCAGTATTCTGGCCTGGAAAATTTCATGGACTAGATAGTCCATGGGGTTGCAAAGAGTCGGGCACAACTGAGCAACTCTCACTTTCACTTTCTTTCAAGTTCCATGCATGCTATATGAATGCACATGTGTGAGCCCTCACCTTTGTACTATCAGTATGAGGCTGAGATAGATAGTGTAGGTAGGCTGCCAAAACCCCAAGCGGTTTTATGTTATCTGCTGGTACACTTAGAGCTGAAGAAAGCTGTGTATTTATGTGGCTTCTGCATAGGCTCTTAGGGGTCACGTACCCCACCATGTGGTCTAAAGTTGGCTCTGAAATATCATGGCCTTGAATTTTAGAGATCCAAATTGAGGACTTACTCTAAGAAGAACAGCATATTTTATTAATATACAAATAAAAAGGGAAGGGGAATCTGTTTAAAAGAGAGGTGTTATCTTCTTAAGTTCATAGAGAAGAAGCTCAAAAATTATTGCAAATTCAAGACTACAGAAGGAGTTAAAGAAGCCTGCTCTTGGAGGACTCTGTCTCTCAGAACTAAGTTGTCCAGAAAACTGAGGTATACAGATAGAAGTATCCCCAAACTATCAGATCAGGAGCAGTGGGAAAAAAGAAAGAATTTAAAACAGCCCCACTAAGCTGGAGGAAGAGAAAGATTAAGACCTTGGGACCAGACTAGACTAGATGGAGTCCCTGGTAGCTCAGCTAGTAAATAATCCATCAGCAATGCAGGAGACACCAGTTCAATTCCTGGGTCGGGAAGATCTGCTGGAGAAGGGATAGGCTACCCACTCCAGTATTCTTGGGCTTCCCTGCTGGTCAGCTGGTAAAGAATCTGCCTGAAGTGTGGAAGACTTGGGTTCAATCCCTGGGTTGGGAAGATCCCCTGGAGAAGGGAACCGCTACCCACTCCAGTATTCTGGCCTAGAGAATTCCATGGACTGTATAGTCCACAGGGTCACAAAGAGTCAGACATGACTGAGCATCTTTCACTTTCAAGAACTAGATGGATATGAGACAGCAAATGTGATCCTGAAGGCAGAATAGACGGATACAAAAGGAAACGTAAAAACAGCATTAGAGGAAGGCCCATGCCTTGACTACACCAGAAACAATGCCTGAAGAAACTTACCAGAGAAGAGAAGCACGATCTCAGAGGGAGACCAGAATGAGTCTCCCTAAGGTTATCATATCCAGGACGTGATCAGGAGACGGCCTCTTCTTCACATATACACGCACATGAACACACACACACACACACACACACACACTAGTATATCACTGGAGCCACTGGGACTTCTCCCCTTAAGAGCATCTAAACCAAGGAGTTACAGAGAATCCATGCAAATTGAAGAGGGAAGAGGAATTAATCGGCATAAAATACTAGAAGTATCACAAGGTGAATCTCAAGGTAATAGGACCACTGTCGCTGGAGATCAAGTTATTGCCTAGCCCCTGAGAGAATGGCCTGATAAATCTAAGGAATTAGAACTCTCAAAGGCTGTGGTGCACACTCCTGGCTGCACATTAGAATCACCTGGGAAAACTGTTCAAGATAGTGACGCTTGAGCACCAACCCTGATCAAATAAATCCGTCAACCTCTGACTGATGGTCTTGGGCAAGGGCTCTCAAGCTTGAGTAGGCATAAGAATCCCCCGCAGGGCTTGATAAAACACTGATTTCCGTGTCCCACACTCAGGGTTCAGGTGGTGCTTGAGGATTTTGAATTTCTAGCCAATTCCCGAGTGATGCTGAGGCTGCCACCCAGGGACGTCATGCTTTTGTTTTTAAATCATTTTACTTATTTATTTACTTTTTTCTGTGCTGGGTCTTTCTTGCTGGGTAGATTTTTCTCTGGTTGCAGCAAATGGGGGGCATTCTCCACGTGGGGCACACAGACTTCTTATTGCAGTGGCTTCTCCTGTTGCAGAGCACAGGCTCCAGGAGACTCAGGCTTCAGCAGTTGCGGCTCCCGGGCTCCACAGCACAGGCTTAGAAGTTGTGCCGCACAGGCTTAGTTGCTCCACGCCATGTGGGATCTTCCGAACCAGGGATCCAACCTGCATCTCCTGCACTGGCAGGAGGATTCTTTATCACTGAGCCACCAGGAAGGCCCTGAGAACCATGTTTTCTAAGGGAAGGCACTGCAGACGTAAAGATGCATGAAGCAGGGGGGCAGGTGGGATAATGACAGATGGAGCCAGGCCTAGGTTAGATGCTGGCTGATGGAACACAACTGGCAGCATTGCCCAGCCTGGACGTGAAAATGGGGCAGTATGTGTTTGGTCAATGGACACTTTTAGCATAGCTACAACTTTTTGCTATCACTGTCTTTCACTCTGGGAGATACCAGGGGACAAAACAGTGCCTTGCTGAAAGGAGAAAGCAAACACAGGGGCATGGAATTGTAGGGACAGATCCCATGACTGTAGAAGAAGATCAAAGAAGTCTCCTTGAGGCTGGACCAGCCCAAAGCGAAGGCTGTGCCTTGCAAGCACATGGGAGAGCCCTTGGATCTCACTGGGACCCCAGGGGAACAGGTTACAGAAGCTTCAATTGCAGCTTAAGCTCAGGCAACTGCTGAGAGCAATTCTGCAGAAAAAGCAGTGTGCCGAAGAGGAAGAAAGCTGGTCAGGAACTGTGGTTCTCACACTTCTCTGAGTGTTAGGATTACCTGGAGAGCTTTCAAACTGCCCTGTGTATAGGCCACAACCCAACCGATTAAATCAGGATTTCTGGGGCTGCATGCACATTGTATAAAACTTCTCAGGGGGTTCCCAAGTGCAGCCAAGAGACAGAGTCTTGCTACCAACCTTGTGAGCTACCTGGGAGCCTGCTACAAATGCAGAGTCTCAGGTCTTCCTCTAGACCCACTGAACTTTGTTTTATCAGTATCTCCAGGGATCTGTGTGCACACAAATATCTAAGAAGCACTGCTGTAGAAGGCAGCTTTCTCAGGCCTAAGCAGCTTCAGAGCAAGAGGCCTTGGCAACAGGAGCCCTGAAAACACCTGCTCCAAGACACCAGCAGAGGCTGGACCACCGTAGAGGGCCCACGTTCAGTTTATAACTGGGAATCCAGAAACAAAAGGATCTGTGGAATAAGGCTGGAAGGAAAGAAGGTGATCTCAGCAAAAAATTTGCCAGACTGTTAGCACTGGTTACCTCTGGGAGGAGGGAGAGTCAAGCAGGAAATTTGATTTTTGTTTTCTGACTTTCTGTACAGTTTGAATTTCCTCACCATGTGGGTATGTGTGCATTTTAGTGTGTTTGGGGAGTTGTTAAGTATTATGTTGATGGTGAGATTATGGGATATTCTTTAACATTTTCTTTATTAAAAAATCTAATTAATGGTATTTTTAAAACAGCAATATACAAAGCAAAAGCAATTAGAAATACCATGATAAATCTGGAAAAATTACAGTCTTAATAGGATACCTTAATATTATTGCATCACTTTGTCTTTGTCAAATCAATTAGGCAAAAAGAAGTAAAAATATGGAAGATATGAATAATTTCATTAATAGGATGATTTACTAGATACAGTTAAAAATATGTAATCTATATATATGGAATAATTTTAACACATTTCATTTAGTATATTTTACAAATGAATCATTTTTCTGAGGTGATACAGTGAGGAATCACCTCATATCAGTCAGGTTGGTCATCATCAAAAAGCTTACAAACAATAAATGCTGGAAAGGGTGTGGAGAAAAAGGAACCCTCCTGCACTCTTCAAGGGAGTGTAAATTGGTACAACCACTAGGGAGAATAGTATTGACGTTCTTTAAAAACTAAAGCACAGCACTGTTTCCAATAGCCAGGACATGGAAGCAACCTAGATGGCCAGCGGCAGACGAATGGATGAGAAAGCTGTGGCACATATGCGCATTACTCAGCTATTAAAAAGAACGCATTTGAAGCAGTTCTAATAAGGCGGATGAAACTGGAGCCTATTATAAAGAGTGAAAAGTCAGAAAGGAACACACCAATGTTGCCGGGAGAAATATCAATAACCTCAGATATGCAGATGACACCACCCTTATGGCAGAAAGCGAAGAGGAACTGAAGAGACTCTTGAAAGTGAAAGAGGAGAGTGAAAAAGCTGGCTTAAAACTCCACATTCAAAAAACTAAGATCATGGCACTCAGTCACATCACTTCATGGCAAATAGATGGGGAAACAATGGAAACAGTGACAGACTTTAATTTTTTGGGCTCCAAAATCACTGCAGATGGCAACTACAGCTATGAAATTAAAAGATGCTTGCACCTTGGAAGAAAAGTTATGACCAACCTAGACAGCATTTTAAAAAGCAGAAACATTACTTTCCCAGCAAAGGTCCATGTAGTCAATGCTATGGTTTTTCCAGTAGTCATGTATGGATGTGAGAGTTGGACTATAAAGAAAGCTGAGTGCTTTCTGAAGAATTGATGCTTTTGAACTGTGGTATTGGAGAAGATTCTTGAGAGTCCTCTGGACAGCAAGGAAATCCAACCAGTCCATCCTAAAGGAAATCAGTCCTGAATATTCATTGGAAGGACTGAAGCTAAAGCTGAAACTCCAATACTTTGGCCACCTGATGCAAAGAACTGACTCATTTGAAAAGACCCTAATGCTGGGAAAGATTGAAGGTGGGAAGACAAGGGGACGACAAAAGATGAGATGGTTGGATGGCATCACCAACTCAATGGACATGAGTTTGAGTAAACTCTGGGAATTGGTAATGGACAGGGAGACCTGGTGTGCTGCAGTCCATGGGGTCACAAAGAGTCGGACATGACTGAGCGACTGAACTGAACTGAACTGAACAGTATATTAATGCATATATGGAATTTAGAAAGATGGTAATGATGACCCTATATGCAAGACAGCAAAAGAGACACAGATATAAAGAACAGACTTTTGGGCTCTGTGGGAGAAGGAGAGGGTGGGATGATTTGAGAGAATAGCATTGAAACATGTATATTATCATGTGTGAAATAGATGACCAGTCCAAGTTTGATACATGAAACAGGGCACTCAAAGCCCTGTTGTACACTGGGTTGGGTTGTACACTGGGACAACCCAAAGGGATGGGATGGGAGGTGAGAGGGGAGTTCGGGATGGGGGACACATGTACACCTGTGGCTGATTCATGTCAATATATGGCAAAACCCACCACAATATTGTAAAGTAATTAACCTCCAATTAAAATAAATTAATTAATTTTAAAAATACATGCAGACTTCAAAATAATCTACACCTTTATATTATGCATGCAATTCTTTGTATTAAATTTTCTAAACACCTTTTATTGAGATATATTTGTCATATAATAAAGTGTACATGTTGAAAGTAAAAAAAGACAAAACTAAAAATAGAGCTACCATATGATCCAGCAATCCCACTCCTAGGCATATATCCAGAGGAAACCATATTTCTAAAAGACCCACACACCCCAATTTCATTGCATCACTATAATAGCCAAAACATGGAGGTAACCAGAGTCCATCCAGAAGAATGGATAAAGAAGATGTAGTACATATATACAATGGAATATTACTCAGCCATAAAGATGAATGAAACTATGCCATTTGCAGCAACACAGATGAACCTGGAGATTATCCTACTAAGTGAAGTACATCAGGCAGAGAAAGACAAATATCATATGGTATCACTCATATGTCGAATCTGCTTTTAAAAAATGATACACATGAACTTATTTACAAAACAGAAATTGACTCGCAGATATAGAAAACAAACTGATGGTTACCGAAGGGGAAACAGTGGCAAGAGGAGGGATAAATCAGGAATTTGGGATTAACATACACCCAGGTCTCCCACATTGCAGGCAGATGCTTTAACCTCTGAGCCACCAGGGAAGCCATAACATATACACACTACTGTATATAAGATAGATAACCAACAAAGACCTACTGCATAGCATAGGGAACTCTACTCAATATTCTGTGATAACCTATAGGAGAAAAGAATCTGAAAATGAATGACTATATGTATAACAATCACTTTTCTATATATCTGAAACTCATACAACATTGTAAATAAACTGTACTCCAATAAAATTTCTAAAAAGAAGTCAATGTAATACCAATGGCAGCTCAATACAATGTTCACAGAATTATATAAGCTGATTCTAAAATTAATATGGAAGAGCAGATGTATATGAATTGACAAGTGTTAAATATAATTTTCTACAAGATTCATGACTTTGTAAGATTATAGAAATTAAAATGTCATGACATTGGAGTAGGAAAAGCCAAATAGACAACAGAACTGAGCAGAAAATTCAGGGATAGTCTGTCCATTGGCTTATTAATCTAATAAGATACAATGTCAAATGCATAAGGAAATTATGTGCTATTCAATAAATGATATTAGAAAAACTGCCTCCCATTTTGAAAAAATAAAATTAGATCCTTACCTTACAAAAGGGCTTCCCTTGTGGCTCACTTGGTAAAGAATTCGCCTGCAGTACGGAAGACCTGGGTTCAATCCCTGGGTTGGGAAGATCCCCTGGAGCAGGGAAAGGCTACCCGCTCCAGTATTCTGGCCTGGAGAGTCCCATGGACTATACAGTCCAGGGGTCGCAAAGAGTCGGACACGACCGAGCAACTTTTCACACAGTGTTATACCATCCACGAGGAAAAAGTTCCAATGGGTTAAAGTTCTAAAAGATAAACACAAAACAACTGCATTAGAAAACGTGTTAACAGCTTGGGGTATGTGCTGCTTCTTAAATAAAGCACAAGACCATAAACACAAAGTTTAATACATTGACTACATTATAAGCCATTGTTCCGTGTGACAGATGACACCACAAAATTTCTGAACAGGGACAAATGTGTTAAAAATACCGACAACCTCTTTAAGAGACAAAGAATCAGGGCCAAGAATGAATAAAGAATTCTTACAAGTCAATAAGAAAAAAAAAAAAAGAACAATCTAATAGAAACTGGACAAAGGATATGAACAGGCAATTCACAGAAAAGGAAGTACAAATGGTCAGTAATCATATTTTAAAAGATCCTTCATTTCACTAGTCATCAGGGGACTAACTGCAAAGCAAAATAAAAAGATACTATTTTTTACTCATTAGTTTAGCAGATTTTTTCAAGTTAGAGTATCACAAGTACTGGCAGGACAAGGGTAATACATTCATATGTTATGAGAGGAGTATAAAATGGATATTTTAAAATGTATGTAAAATGCCATTCCCTCTTTGAAGCACATTTGGGCGGGACCAGAAGAAAAAATGTATTCTATAACATAATAATGCCACGTCTTTGCTTCTACCTTGGGGAAAAGTATGTACCTTGGTACATACTTAAAGGGAGCATGCATGTTGACTTTTCAGTTTCCCCTATAAAAGCAAAACCTGGAAATAACCTAAGAGTCCATCAAACAGAATGCAGCTGAATAAACTACATTAAGTCCATACCATTCAATACACCACAATAGTTAAAAATGAATCCGTTTGATGTATAGAAATGGATGGCAAAGATGCTTATAATTCGCAGAAGATGCAGTATCACATATACAACATGATATGTGTTAAAAAAAATCCACAGACAAACTGTGTTTTCTCTAAGTTGACATACATAAATGCCAAAAAAATCCGAAGTGCCATTCAGTATGGCAAACTGAGATGATGTGGTATCCCTTTCTGCTATCACCTAGAATCTTTCTAGAAATGTTATGTAAAATATTCTATAATATTTCAAAATAGAGACCTAGTCAATCACTCCCCATAAACACAAATACACATAAATGAATGTCAAGTTGTAAGAAATAGAGAGATTTCCAAAAGCCAGGTCTGTACAAACTGAAGTTCAGTAGCCCTGAGGTGAGGAAACTAGATGCTACAGAATTTTAATTTGGAGATTCAAAACAATGTGGAATTAATCAACTATACTTCAATAAAATTAATTGGTTGCATTATATAATCTACTTTAGATTACTGAATAAATCTGTTTCAGCTTTCATTTAAAATTAAAAAAAACAATATGAAATTAAATCTCTAGATAACAATAACATGGACAATGTAGGAAGGAGTGAGTGGTGATCAGACCCATGAACAGTTTGAGAAAGGATATAGACAAGGGTTCATGGGGTTCTCACGGCTAGTATACTGGAGTGGCTCGACAGTCCCTCCTCCAGGGGATCACATTCTGTCAGAACTCTCCACTACGACCCATCGATCTTGGGTGGCCCAGAATGGCATGGCTCATAGCTTCATTGAGTTACGCAAGCCCCTTCAGCAAGGCTTCAGCATTATGTGAACTGAGAACTTCCAGATGTTCAAGCTGGGTTTAGAAAAGGCAGAGGAACCAGAGATCAAATTGCCAACATTTGTTGGATCGTAAAGAAAGCAAGGGAATTCCAGAAAAACATCTGCCTCTGATTCATTGACTATGCTAAAGCCTTTGACTATGTGGATCATAACAACGTGTGGAAGATTCTTAAAGAGGTGGGAATACCAGACCATCTTACCTGTCTCCTGAGAAACCTGTCTGTGGGTCAAGAAGCAATAATTAGAATCCTGTATGGAACAACTGACTGATTCAGGATTGAGAAAGGAGTATAACAAGGCTGTTTATTGTCACCCTGTTTATTTAACTTATATGCAGAGCACATCATGAGAAATGCTGGGCTAAATGAGTTACAAGTTGGAATCAAGTTTGCCAGGAGAAATATCAACAATCTCAGATATGTGGATGATACCACTGTAATGACAGAAAGCAAATAAAGAACCTCTTGACGAGGGTGAAGGAGGAGAGTGAAAAAGTCAGCTTAAAGCTCGATATTAAAAAAACTAAGATCATGGCATCTGGCCCCATCACTTCATGGCAAATAGAAGGGGGAAAGGTGAAATCAGTGACAAATTTCCTCTTCTTGGGCTCTGAAATCACTGTGAGTGGTGACTGCAGCCGTGAAATCAGAAGACGATTGCTTCCTGGCAGGAATGCTGTGACAAACCTGGACAGTGTGTTAAATAGCAGAGACATCACTTTACTGACAAAGGTTTGTATAGTCAAAGCTATGGTCTTTCCAGTAGTCATATATGGATGTGAGAGCGGGACAATATAGAAGGCAGCGTGCCGAAGAATTGATGCTTTCAAACGGTGGTGCTGGTGAAGACTCTTGAGAATCACTTGGAAAGCAAGGAGATCAAATCAATCAATCTTAAAGGAAATCTACCCTGTATACTCTTTGGAAGGACTGATACTGAAACTGAAGTTCCAATACTTAGGCCACCTGATGCAAACACCTGACTCACTGGGAAAAACCCTGATGCTGGGAAAGATTGAAGGCAGAAGGAGAAGAGGGTGACAGAGGATGAAATGGTTGGATGGCATCACTGATTGGACATGAACTTGGGAAAACTCCAGGAGATGGTGAGGGCAGGGAAGTTGGGCTTGCTGCAGTCCGTGGGGTTGCAAAGAATCGGACACGACTTAGCGACTGAGCAGCAACAACATAGACAAGGGTATTCACTAACTTCAGACTTTGGTTGTTCAAGCATGCATCACAAAAACTTAAGCATACCTTCTGAAAGCAGAGAAATAGTGTTTCAAACCACTGAGGACAAAAAGGGAGGGGAGGAAACAAAGAAATCTCACCAATAAAATAGAAGGCAGAATAAGGGGGGAAAAGAAAAATAAAGAAAAAATATGGCAAACAGAGAGCACAAAATAAGATGGTAGAGATACACATTAGTATTCAAAGTAAATATAAACGGACTTATCCTGCCAGTTAAAAAAACAAAGATACTTAGATTGGGGCAGGATGGGAGGTGGGGAGAGTAGACAGCTACATATAGTAAAAGATTGCATCTCAGAAAGTTAAAATAAAAAAACAGAAAAAGTTATGTCAGAGAAATTTAATTGAAAATAATTTAAATCTGCATACATGTTCAGTCGTGTCCGACTCTTTGCAATCCCACAGACTGTAGCCTGCCAGGCTGCTGTTCATGATATTTCCCAGGCAAGAATATTGGAGTGGGATGCAATTCCCTCCTCCAGGGGATCTTCCCAACCCAGCAATCAAACTCAAGTCTCCTACACTTCCTGCGTTGCTGGCAGATTCTTTACCACGGAGGCACAGGGAAAGCCAATTTAAAAGCTGATGTAGCTGTATTAGGGCTGCCCGTGTGGCACAGTGGTAAAGAACCCACCTGCCAATGCAGGAGACACAGGTTGGATCCCTGGATTGGGAAGATCCCCTGAAGGAGGAAACTTACCCACTCCAGTATTCTTGCCCGGAATATTCCACGCACTTTCGAGTCTGGTGGGCTATAGTCCATTGTGTTGCAAAGGATTGGACATATTGAGCACACACATGCACACAGCTATATTAAGATCTGGAGAAATAGATTTTGAGGCAAAAGCACTAATAGAGATAAAGAGCAGTGTTGCATAATAAGAAACAATTAAAATGCAAGAATCGTAAACCTACATGCGTCTATAACAACCTCAAAATATATAAAGCAAAACACTACTGAAATTGTAGCCACATCCACAATCAAACAGGGAGATTTTAATGTACTGTCTCTTATTTATATGTCAAGCAGATGAAAAGCAACATTAGTAATAAATAAGATTTGAACAACACAATTAACAAGCTCAAACTTATAAAGCTGTTTAGAACCCTGCATTCAACTTTAAAGAACAGCCAATTTTTCAAAGCATATACACCAACGCAAGAGAAATAGGAGACGTAGGTTCGATCCCTGGGTCAGGAAGATCCCCTGGAGGATGGCACAGGAACCCACTCCAGTAGTCTTGTCTGGAGAATCCCATGGACAAGGGAGCCTGGCGGGCTACAGTCCATACGGTCGCAAAGAAAGGGACTCGACTGAAGCAACCTAGCACAGCACAGTACGTGGAACAGTTATAAAAACAGCCAACCACTAGATCAGATTAGTCTCAGAAACTCCAGTATCATGCAGACGATATACTCTAATAACGAAATGAAAAAGACCCTAAATTGGTTCTTTGCAAAATTTAATAAAATATACACATTTCAAGCATAATTTATCAAGAAAAAACAGAGAAAGCACCCATAAACAATATTAAGAATGAAAAGGGGGATTTCTCTGGTGGTCCAGTGGTTAAGAATCGCCTGCCAATGCAGGAAATACAGGTTCAATTCCTGGTCAGAGAAGACCCCATGTGCTGAGAAGTAACCAAGCCTTTAAGCCACTACTGAGCCTGCACACCACAATGCTGAAGCCCGAGCAGCTGGAATCTGTGCTCCACAGCGAGGGAAGCCACTGCAGGGAAAAGCCAGTGCACTGCAGGGAAGAGCAGCCCCGTTCACCGCAACAGTGTAAGCTCACTCACATTGTCTCATGAGGGGTGCTTACTGGTCAAAGGGCGCAGACTTTCACTGCAAGATGAAAAAGATCTGGGGATCAAACATACAACACAGTGACTGCAGTTAACAATGCTGTATCGTATACTTGAAAACTGCTCAGAGAATAGATCTAAAATGCTTTACCATCAACACACACACAAAAAAACTGGTGCAAACTGGTGATTATATGAAGTGAGGATGTGTTAACTAACCTTACTGTGATAATCATTTTGCAATATTATATGTGCTTCAATTCATCACACGGAATGCCTTAAACTTAAACAGTGTTACATGTCAATTATTAATACAGCTCAATGCTGCTGCTGCTAAGTCGCTTCAGTCGTGTCCGACTCTGTGCGACTCCATAGATGGCAGCCCACCAGGCTCCCCTGTCCCTGGGATTCTCCAGGCAAGAACACTGGAGTGGGTTGCCATTTCCTTCTCCAATGCATGAAAGTGAAAAGTGAAAGTGAAATCACTCAGTCGCGTCCGACTCTTAGTGACCTCATGGACTGCAGCCTACCAGGCTCCTCCGTCCATGGGATTTTCTAGGCAAGAGTACTGGAGTGGGGTGCCATTGCCTTTTCCAATAAAGTTGGACAAAAACAAAGCCCCCCCATAAAGAAAGCAATAACTGCTATCACCACTTATATTCAATATTATACTGCTACTGCTAAGTCACTTCAGTCGTGTCCAACCCTGTGCAACCCAATAGACAGCAGCCCACCAGGATCCGAAGTCCCTGGGATTCTCAAGGCAAGAACACTGGAGTGGATTGCCATTTCCTTCAATATTATACTAGACAAATACAATTAATAAAAGAAAAAAGGGCTTCCCTGGTGGCTCAGTGGTAAAGAATCCACCTGCTAAATGCAGGAGACACGGGTTTGATCACTGGTCCAGGAAGTTGCCATGAGACAACTAAGGCTGTGTACCACAACTATTGAGCCTGTGCTCTAGAGCCCCTGCTCTGCAACAAGAAAAGCCACTGCAATAAGAAGTCCACACACCACAGCTAGACAGTAGCCCCAACTTGCTGAAACTAGAGAAAAATCCGTGCAGTAATGAAGACCCAGCATAGCCAAAAATAAATAAATAAACCTTTAAAAAAATCTTTTTAAAAATTTATAACTTGAAAATAATAATTATTTTAAAATAGGAGAAAAAAGACATATGGATGGAAAATGACAGATAAGTAATGACTTATTTAATTAATTAATAATTAATTTAAGTAATGACTTATTTAAGTAATTCCAAGATTTAAAAAAAATCATTGCCTACATTTGAAAATTTACAAGAAAATCTACCAACAAGCTATCAGGATAATGGAGCTTGATAAAAATGCAAGCCGATAAATATAAATTCCATATACAGAAACTAATTGCAATCCCACACACCAGCAACAAAAAGCCAGAGAAAGTAACTTCAGGGAACTTGATAAAAGTTGATAAAAAGTTCCTCAAGGAACTTGATAAGCTGGTTCCGAAATATATGTGGAATCATAAAGAGTCAAGAATAGCTCTTATTTTGTTGTTGTGTTTGTGTAAGCTGATGTATTCAGTAATGTATTCTTTTCCCAGATATGAAGACTTACTATGAAGCTGTAGTAATTTAAATCACATGGCATTAATGCCATGACAGACAAACAGATGAAAAGAACAGAGAAAAGAACATAGAAACTGACCCACACATATAAGGAACTGGCACAAATGATTGGCCAAAGGAAAGACTATTTAATAAATGATGCTGCTGCTGCTAAGTTGCTTCAGTCATGTCTGACTCTGTGCCATCCCATAGATGGCAGCCCACCAGGATCCCCCATCCCTGGGATTCTCCAGGCAAGAACACTGGAGTAGGTTGCCATTTCCTTCTCCAATGCATGAAAGTGAAAAGTGAAAGTGAAGTCGCTCAGTCGTGTCAACTCCAAGCGACCCCATGGACTGCAGCCCATCAGGCTCCTCCGTCCATGGGATTTTCCAGGCAAGAGTACTGGAGTGGGGTGCCATTGCCTTCTCCGAATAAATGATGCTATAATAAATGAATGCAGAGTTCCAAAGAATAGCAAGAAGAGATAAGAAAGCCTTCTTCAGCGATCAATGCAAAGAAACAGAGGAAAACAACAGAATGGGAAAGACTAGGGATCTCTTCAAGAAAATCAGAGATACCAACGGAACATTTCATGCAAAGATGAGCTCGATAAAGGACAGAAATGATAAGGACCTAACAGAAGCAGAAGATATTAAGAAGAGATGGCAAGAATACACAGAAGAACTGTACAAAAAAGATCTTCACGACCCAGATAATGACGATGGTGTGATCACTGACCTAGAGCCAGACATCCTGGAATGTGAAGTCAAGTGGGCCTTAGAAAGCATCACTACGAACAAAGCTAGTGGAGGTGATGGAATTCCAGTTGAGCTATTCCAAATCCTGAAAGATGATGCTGTGAAAGTGCTGCACTCAATATGCCAGCAAATTTGGAAAACTCAGCAGTGGCCACAGGACTGGAAAAGGTCAGTTTTCATTCCAATCCCAAAGAAAGGCAATGCCAAAGAATGCTCAAACTACCACACAATTGCACTCATCTCACATGCTAGTAAAGTGATGCTCAAAATTCTCCAAG
>NW_011494765.1:3508324-3510798 GCF_000754665.1 Bison bison bison | reverse complement strand
GAAGGCTGAGTGCCGAAGAATGGATGCTTTTGAACTGTGGTGTTGGAGAAGACTCTTGAGAGTCCCTTGGACTGCAAGGAGATCCAACCAGTCCATTCTGAGGGAGATCAGCCCTGGGATTTCTTTGGAAGGAATGATGCTAAAGCTGAAACTCCAGTACTTTGGCCACCTCATGCGAAGAGTTGACTCAATGGAAAAGACCCTGATGCTGGGAGGGATTGGGGGCAGGAGGAGAAGGGGACGACAGAGGATGAGATGGCTGGATGGCATCACTGACTCGATGATGAACGTGAGTCTGAGTGAACTCCGGGAGTTGGTGATGGACAGGGAGGCCTGGTGTGCTGGGATTAATGGGGTCGCAAAGAGTCGGACATGACTGAGCGACTGATCTGATCTGATCTGATCTGATAATAAATGGTAAAGAAGTGATGCAATTAGAATATTGCCATTTTTCAAACTCTAATGAAATAACGGATCTAGGCACATCCTTGGTTTTTAACATTTCCCCCCACAAATGTGAAGTTAGACTTGATGTACCTGCTCATGAAGGTACAAAAATCCTATTGATGTAGTCTTGCCAAATGTCAAACCTGAATCTGGTCACAAATCTAGAGTAACTCTTTACAGGAAACACAGAGACAGAGGAAGATGCTGAATGATACCACAAAGGTGCGATCAGAGAAACCCAGAATGTGGAAATCTGTACAGAACAAGTTTAGTTTCTTTAATAAACAAATATCAAGGGGGAAAAAAGGAGGAGGGAGATACTCATATAATAGAGTAAGGAAACATTTAACCAACTTTAGTATATGGACTTTATTTGGATCCTGACTCAAATCAACTGCAAAAAGAAAACTGATAAAACATGTAGAAATTTGCTTATTGATGTTGAAGAACTATTGGGGTCTTTTTAGATGTAATAGTGTTATTGGGGTTAAAAAGTGATCTTTTAAAGATTCACGCTTAAATATTTAGAGATGAATTACATGACATCTGGCTTCAGAATAATTTAGAAGAGAGAATGATTGAAGGTATGGATGAAATAAGATTGGCCATGATTAGATCACTGCTGAAGCTAATTGATGAGGACACGAAGTTTACTATCTTTTTCGCTGTATTATTTTTTATGTTTGCAATTTTCTAAAATGAAAAGGAAGAACAACACTGAGATGATTTTTTATCCCTATGAGGAAATCATAAAATTAGATCCCTTCCTCACATCATATAAAAAATTAATTCTTGGTGGATTAAAGACCAATAATAAGCTGCAAAATCTTGAAACTTTAAGAAAAAAATACAGGAACATTTGTTTATGACACTGGAGTGGGAAAAATTTCCTAAATAAGACAGGAAAAAAACATGAACCATAATGGCAAACATGGATACATTTTAGTATACACAAAAAATATTTGTATACAATAAAAGATACTACAAACAAAGTGAAAGACAAACCACAGTCTGAGAGAAACTACCTGCAACAAAATATTCGTGTCCACAATATATAAGGAACCTTCACAAATCAGTGAAGGGAAAATGGGCAATGGACAAAGGCTAGGAACAGGCAATTCCAAGAGGAAACCCAAAAGCAAATAAGTATGTAAAAAGCTCTGCAACCTCACAGGTAACCGGGAAAATGCAACTGAAGCACCAGTGAGACACATCTCACAGCCATCACGCAGCAAAACTCAAAAATCATACGACACCTGGTGATAGAGAGGATGTACGGAAATAAGCGCTCTTATTGCTGGTGGGCCTGTAAGCTTGATAATGCTGGACCTAGTCGAGTTAAAGCTGCCTTGCAACTCAGCAATTTCATTTTCACGTAGCTACCCAAGACAAATGTTTTCCTGTGTACTAAGAACATGTGGATAAGAATGTTTATCATGCACTATATGTCATAGTTTAAAAATGGAAACAACTATACCTTAGAAAGGAAATGGAAGACTATTCATACAATGAAATACAGCAGAGCAGATAAAATGAATAAGCTAAACTTCTGTACATCAACATGAGTAAATCTCAGAAAAAGGCTTGAAAAGATATGGACAGGGACTTCCCCAGAGGTCCAGTGGTTGAGACTTTGCCTTCCAACACAGAGGGCCTGGGTTTGATCCCTGGTCAGAGAACTAAGATCTCATACCCAGTACAGTGCAGAATAACAGATGGTACTAGAAACATGAATACCTCTGTGCAAAAAACAATCATGCCTTGTTTGCACAATCCCAAAGAAAGGCAATGCCAAAGAATGCTCAAACTACCACACAATTGCACTCATCTCACATGCTAGTAAAGTAATGCTCAAAATTCTCCAAGCCAGGCTTCAGCAATATGTGAACCGTGAACTTCCTGATGTTCAAGCTGGTTTTAGAAAAGGCAGAGGAACCAGAGATCAAATTGCCAACATCCACTGGATCATAGAAAAAGCAAGAGAGTTCCAGAAAAACATCTATTTCTGCTTTATTGACTATGCCAAA
>NW_011494765.1:3506900-3508224 GCF_000754665.1 Bison bison bison | reverse complement strand
TGGAAAATTCTTCAAGAGATGGGAATACCAGACCACCTGATCTGCCTCTTGAGAAATTTGTATGCAGGTCAGGAAGCAACAGTTAGAACTGGACATGGAACAACAGACTGGTTCCAAATAGGAAAAGGAGTTCGTCAAGGCTGTATATTGTCACCCTGTTTATTTAACTTCTATGCAGAGTACATCATGAGAAACGCTGGGCTGGAAGAAGCACAAGTTGGAATCAAGATTTCCGGGAGAAATATCAATAACATCAGATATGCATATGACACCACCCTTATGGGAGAAAGTGAAGAGGGACTCAAAAGCCTCTTGATGAAAGTGAAAGTGGAGAGTGAAAAAGTTGGCTTAAAGCTCCACATTCAGAAAATGAAGATCATAGCATCCAGTCCCACCAGTTAATGGGAAATAGATGGGGAAACACTGGAAATAGTGTCAGACTTTATTTTTCTGGGCTCCAAAATCACTGCAGATGGTGACTACAGCCATGGAATTAAAAGTCGCTTACTCCTTGGAAGGAAGGTTATGACCAACCTAGATAGCATATTGAAAAGCAGAGACATTACTTTGCCAACAAAGGTTCGTCTAGTCAAGGCTATGGTTTTTCCTGTGGTCATGTATGGATGTGAGAGTTGGACTGTGAAGAGGGCTGAGCAGTGAAGAATGGATGCTTTTGAAGTGTGGTGTTGGAGAAGACTCTTGAGAGTCCCTTGGACTGCAAGGAGATCCAGCCAGTCCATTCTGAAGGAGATCAGCCCTGGGATTTCTTTGGAAGGAATGATGCTAAAGCTGAAATTCCAGTACTCTGGCCACCTCATGGGAAGAGTTGACTCATTGGAAAAAACCCTGATGCTGGGAGGGATTGGGGGCAGGAGGAGAAGGGGACAACAGAGGATGATATGGCTGGATGGCATCACTGACTTGATGGACATGAGTCTGAGTGAACTCCGGGAGTTGGTGATGGACAGGGAGGCCTGGCGTGCTGCAATTCATGGGGTGGCAAAGAGTCGGACACGACTGAGTGACTGATCTGATCTGATCTGATGCACTGGTACCAAGGTATGCACTGATCATACCTTGCACTGTATAACGCAAAAGAAATCATAGACCTAAACATAAAATCTAAAAAAGAATTTAAAAAGAAGATATAGACAATATGCTGCTGCTGCTACTGCTAAGTAGCTTCAGTCGTGTCCGACTCTGTGCAACCCCAGAGACCGCAGCCCACCAGGCTCCCCTGTCCCTGGGATTCTCCAGGCAAGAACACTGGAGTGGGCTGCCATTTCCTTCTCCAATGCATGAAAGTGAAAAGTGAAAGTGAAGT
>NW_011494765.1:3505448-3506800 GCF_000754665.1 Bison bison bison | reverse complement strand
TGAAAGTGAAGTCGCTCAGTCGTGCCCGACTCTTAGCGACCCCATGGACTGCAGCCTGCCAGGCTCCTCGGTCCATGGGATTTTCCAGGCAAGAGTACTGGAGTGGGGTGCCATTGCCTTCTCCGGACAATACGCTACTATTCATGTAAACTTAAAATATCCCAAAGAATTGTGTGTGTTACTTGTAGATATATACTTGTGTTGTAAACATATGGGAATGATGCCATTGTTAAGGAAAATGATGTCCTTGGGGGAAGGAGGTAAAAAAGATAGGTGGGACTCCAAAACTCTGATTATGATAAAATGGTATTTGTTATGGGTGGGGAAGACCCCTGGAGGAGGAAATAGCAATCCACTCCAGTATTCTTAATTGGGAAATCCTTCCTCAGCGATCAACGCAAAGAAATAGAGGAAAACAACAGAATGGGAAAGACTAGCGATCTCTTCAAGAAAATTAGAGATACCAACGGAACATTTCATGCAAAGATGGGCTCGATAAAGGACAGAAATGGTATGGACCTAACAGAAGCAGAAGATATTAAGAAGAGGTGGCAAGAATACGCAGAAGGGCTGTACAAAAAAGATCTTCATGACCCAGATAATCACGATGGTGTGATCACTGACCTAGAGCCAGACATCCTGGAATGTGAAGTCAAGTGGGCCTTAGAAAGCATCACTACGAACAAAGCTAGTGGAGGTGATGGAATTCCAGTTGAGCTCTTTCAAATCCTGAAAGATGATGCTGTGAAAGTGCTGCACTCAATATGCCAGCAAATTTGGAAAACTCAGCAGTGGCCACAGGACTAGAAAATGTCAGTTTTCATTCCAATCGCAAAGAAAGGCAATGCCAAAGAATGCTCAAACTACTGCACAATTGCACTCATCTCACATGCTAGTAAAGTAATGCTCAAAATTTTCCAAGCCAGGCTTCAGCAATACGTGAACTGTGAACTTCCTGATGTTCAAGCTGGTTTTAGAAAAGGCAAAGGAACCAGAGATCAAAGTGCCAATATCCGCTGGATAGATGGAACACATCCATCATGGAAAAAGCAAGAGAGTTCCAGAAAAACATCTATTTCTGCTTTATTGACTATGCCAAAGCCTTTGACTGTGTGGATCACAACAAACTGTGGAAAATTCTGAAAGAGATGGGAATACCAGACCACCTGACCTGCCTCTTGAGAAATCTGTATGCAGGTCAGGAAGCAACAGTTAGAACTGGACATGGAACAACAGACTGGTTCCAAATAGGAAAAGGAGTACGTCAAGGCTGTATATTGTCACCCTGTTTATTTAACTTCTATGCAGAGTACATCATGAGAAACGCTGGACTGGAAGAAACACAAGCTGGA
>NW_011494765.1:3482422-3504984 GCF_000754665.1 Bison bison bison | reverse complement strand
GACTCAATGGAAAAGACCCTGATGCTGGGAGGGATTGGGGGCAGGAGGAGAAGGGGACGACAGAGGATGAGATGGCTGGATGGCATCACTGACTCGATGGACGTGAGTCTGAGTGAACTCCGGGAGTTGGTGATGGACAGGGAGGCCTGGCGTGCTGCGATTCATGGGCTCACAAAGAGAGGGACACGACCGAGTGACTGAACTGAACTGAACTGATGGACAGAGGAGCCTGGTGGGCTACAGTGCATGGGGTCTCATAGTCAGGCAGTTCATATAAATAAAATCATATAATATGTGGTTTGTGTGACCAGTATCTTTCCCAACTTCTTTGCCTTAAGATGATGTTGTCAAGGTTCATCTGTGCTGTAGCATGTATCAGCATTTCCTTTTGCATGTCTAATATTTCACTGCATGAATATCACATTTTCTTTATTTATTCATCTATCGATGAACATTGAGGCTATTTCAACCATTTGGCTATGATGAATAATGCTGCTTCGCACACTTACATAAAGTTTTTGTGTGAGAGTATTTTTCCCAGATGGTTCAGAGGTCAAGAATCTGCCTGCCAGTGCGGGAGAGTCAGGAGACACAGGTTCAATCCCTGTCGGGAGGATCCCCTGGAGAACAAAATGGCAACGCACTCCAATATTCTTTCCTGGGAGAGCTCATGGACAGAGGAGCCTGGCGGGATACAGTCCATGAAGTTGCATAGGGTTGGACATGAATGAGAGACTGAAAACACAACAACCATCTATATTTCCCTTTTGTCAACTATTTGCTTAAATTCATATTTCTCAACAATTTTTCATTATCAACTCCATAAGGAGAAAAATTTAATTAACTGTATTAGTTAATTTAAAAACTGTCTTAAGGAATAAGGTTTATTTCTTAGAGGTGAGCTTTGGAGGGTCACAAACCATTGTAATATCCAAGATATTTTACCTCCCAAGAATCCATTTTTGGCCCCTGAAGGCCTGTTAACACCCACTGAGAATGTGCACTTTTGAGACTTTGCACATTTTCCCCTCTGGGATTCTTGTTCTTATTTTTTCCATTTTTTAGGATTGTTTTGTATGTTACAGAACCTAGCTCTTTGTGATATGAGTAGCATATAATTCCACTCAGTCTGCAATTTCTTTGGATTTGGCTTCTGGTGGTTTTTTGCCTTACAGATTTTTTAAAAGATAGTTGAATTTATCAATCTTTCTATGGCTTCTGGGCTTTTGTCATACTTACTAAGGCCTTTGCTATTCCAAGATTATAAAAACATTCTTCTGCAACTTACGGTTTCAATTTCCAAGTTTAAATCTCTAACTCACCTGAAATTTATTTGGTATAAAGTACAAACTAGGGATCTGACTTTTTCCCCAAGATGACTATGCAGTTACCTCAGGGCTGACTACTGAAAGATCTTTTCCACATGGACTGAAATGCCACCTCTGTTGCACACTAAACCACTGTGCAATTGGGTCTAATTCTGAATTTTGGTCTGAACTACTGACCCGTTTATACATGCAGGTACTGTCACTGCACTGCTGTACTTAATGTAGTTCAAATATTTTATTATCTGGCGCCCTCTTTCCTTCTAATTTCTTGACACTTAAAAATTGGTTTCCTCTTTTGGTTTCTTTTTATCTGAACTTTAAAATCAGTTGGTTTCATTAAATAATACTGTTGGGATCTCATCATATTGTAAATGAATTTTAAAAGAACTGACACCTAAATTTGAGCGTTCTGTTCAAAAACTTTTCATTTTTAAAGTCATCATTTGTGATCTTTAGTATTTCAAAGTTTTATTTATATAAATATCACATATTTCTCATTATGATAAAATACCATTTTAAGTACCAAGAATGTATACACGTACAACTCTTGACTCTTAATTTTGTACCCAACATTGAGCTATGTTATTTTTATAAGTTTTGCAGTTTAGTCTCTCGGGTTTTATAGCTATACAATCATATAAACTTATCATATCATCTGCAAATAAAGATAATGTCCCATTTTCTTATTTTCATACCTCTAATGTCTTTCCTTAATTACATTGATTACTTCGTACAGAACAATGCTAAATAATAGTCCAATAAGATATTGAACACTTTTGTTTTATCCTGACTTTAATGGGAATGCTGTTAGTGTTTTTTCCCACTAAGTATAATGCTGGCTTATGGGGCGAAATGAGTCTACTTGATATGTTAAAGAAATAATTATCTCTTCCTATTTTATTAAATGTTTTAAAAATTAAGAACAGATATTGAATTTTGTCAAATGCCTTTCAATGTTCATAGAGATGGTCTTATGATTTTTCTCTTTAGACCTATTAATATGATGAATTATATTAATAGATATTTTCCCATTTTATTATGAATATTTTCAAACAAATACCAAAGATGAAAGAATCTTACATTGAGAACAATCAACCACCTACATTCCTCCATTACATGCTGCTATATGTGCTTTATTACATAATAGGTAATAATATTAAATATTGATTTGAATAAATTTTAAGTAACTCTATTAGATTTTACAATATTGAATTATTCATATAGTAATACTTGGTATTTACTATACTAATACATTAGTATAGTAAATACTTGGTCATAGTGTATTAGTTTTGTTTTGAAGCACTGTTGTTATTTTATTTGCTACAATTTTAATTTGGACCTTTATATCAATATTCAGAGATATATGTACATGAGTATGTACATTTGTATATCTTTGCTTGACAAAATCAATTTGAACATTAAACATTTTTTTCTTTTAGGCACTGAAACAGTTTAAGTATCATTAGAATTATCTGTCCCTTAAAACACTGGTAGAAATACCCTGTAAAACTGTTCGGGATGAATTATTTTTCAAAAAAGTGAGTAAATACTTAACACCATTTTCTCTTTCCTCTATGGCAATTTGTTTATTATTTCTTTCTCTTCTGGGGTCAATTTTGACAAATTATTTTTTCCTAATAGAAGTATCAATTTCTTCTAGTTGTCAAAAGTTTATGTACAAAGTGAAGTGTCTCTTCAGTTCAGTTCAGTCACTCAGTCATGTCCGACTCTTTGCAACCCCATGGACTGCAGCATGCCAGGCCTCCCTGTCCATCACCAACTTCCAGAGTTTACTCAAACTCATGTCCATTGAGTCGTCGATGCCATCCAACCATCTCATCCTCTGTCACTCCCTTCTCTTGCCTTAAATCTTTCCCAGCATCAGGGTCTTTTCAAATGAGTCAGTTCTTCGCATCAGGTGGCCAAAGTATTGAAGCTTCAGCTTTAACATCAGTCCTTCCAATGAACACCCAGGTCTGGTCTCCTTTAGGATGGACTGGTTGGATCTCCTTGCAGTCCAAGGGACTCTCAAGAGTCTTCTCCAACACCACAGTTCAAAAGCATCAATTCTTCAGTGCTCAGATTTCTTTATAGTCCAATTCTCACATCCATACATGACTACTGGAAAAACCATAGCCTTGACTAGATGGACCTTTGTTGGCAAAGTACTGTCTCTGCTTTTTAATATGCTGTCTAGGTTGGTCATGACTTTCCTTCCAAGGATTAAGTAAGTGTTAGGTGTTCAGTCGTGCCCGACTCTTTGAGACCCCATGGATTGCAGCCCACCAGGCTTCTCTGTCCATGGGATTTTCCAAGCAAGAACACTGGAGTGGGTTGCCATTTCCTTCTCCAGGGGATCTTCCTGACCCAGGGATCAAACCCGGATCTCCTGCACTGCAGGCAAATTCTTCACTGACTGAGCTATAGGGGAAGCCCAAGAATACTAGAGGGGGTTCCCATTTCCTACTCCAGGGGATCTTCCTGACCCAGGGATCGAGCCTGCATTGCCTGTGGCTCCTGCATTGCAGGCAGATTCTTTACCACTGGGCCACCAGGTAAGCCTTTCCAAGGATTAAGAGTCTTTTGATTTCATGGCTGCAGTCACCATCTGCAGTGATTTTGGAGCCCCCCAAAATAAAATCTGCTACTGTTTCCATTGTTTCCCCATCGATTTGCCATGAAGTGATGGGACCGGATGCCGAGCTTAGTTTTCTGAATGTTGAGCTTTAAGCCAACTTTTTCACTCTCCTCTTTCACTTTCATCAAGAGGCTCTTTAGTTCTTCACTTTCTGCCATAAGGGTGGTGTCATCTGCATATCTGAGGTTATTGATATTTCTCCTGGCAATCTTGATCCCAGCTTGCGATTCATCTAGCCCAGCGTTTCTCATGATGTACTCTGCTGCTGCTAAGTCACTTCAGTGGTGTCCAACTCTGTGCGACCCCATAGATGGCAACCCACCAAGCTCCCCCATCCCTGGGATTCTCTAGGCAAGAACACTGGAGTGGGTTGCCATTTCTTTCTCCAGTGCATGAAAGTGAAAAGTGAAAGTGTACTCTGCATATAAGTTAAATGAGCAGGGTGACAATATACAGCCTTGATGTATCCCTTTTCCTATTTGGAACCAGTCTGTTGTTCCATGTTCTGTTCTAACTGTTGCTTCCTGACCTGCATACAGATTTCTCAAGAGGCAGGTCAGGTGGTCTGGTATTCCCATCTCTTTCAGAATTTTCCAGTTTTTTGTGATTCACACAGTCAAAGGCTTTGGCATAGTCAATAAAGCAGAAGTAGATGTTTTTCTGGAACTCTCTTGCTTTTTCCATGATCCAGCAGATGTTGGCAATTTGATCTCTGGTTCCTCTGCCTTTTCTAAATCCAGCTTGAACATCTGGAAGTTCACGGTTCCCGTATTGTTGAAGTCTGGCTTGGAGAATTTTGAGCATTACTTTACTAGTGCGTGAGATGAGTGCAATTGTGCAATAGTTTGAGCATTCTTTGGCATTGCCTTTGTTTGGGATTGGAATGAAAACTGACCTTTTCCAGTCCTGTGGCCACTGCTGAGTTTTCCAAACTTGCTGGCATATTGAGTGCTTACAATGCTTATAGTTATTTATTTGTATTTATTTTCCACTTGGTATGATTACATTTGTACAAATTTTGTACATTTTTACTTTCTCATTTTTTATTAGGTCACCAAACCACTGATATATTATTGTTTTTGCCCTAAAGAACTAGCACCTGGATTTAGCAGTGTTAAATATTTTCTTTTCTAATTCATTGTTTTGTTTTTGTTTTCTTTAAGATTCCTTCCTTCTGATTTTTTAAGACCATGAGTTTTCCTTTGTTTTACCACGGTCCTACCTCTATCTTATAGGCCTAATATTCAGGGTATTCACTGTCACTATTTTCTACATGGGCTTCCCGGGTGGTGCAGTGGTAAAGAATTCACCTGCCAGTGCAGGAGACACAAGCGATACCGTTTCCATCCCTGAGTTGGGAAGATTCCTTGGAGTAGGAAATGCAACCCCTCCAGTATTCTTGCCTGGAAAACTCCATGGACAAAGGAGGGAGCCTGGCAGGCTGCAGTCCATGGAGTTGCAGAGAGTAGGGCATGACTGGGCACATACACACTTTCTAAACACTTTGAAATTTGGAATTTGATTTCTTCTTGACTCAAGACTTGTTTGAACATTCTAAATTTTATAAGCAGGAAAATATTTTTCGCATCTTATTAATTTTGGGTTATGTTGCGTTGTGATCAGAGAACGTTGTCTCCCTATTCCTACCTTTGTTTTCTTTTTGAATGAATTACATTGTCAGTTTTGTAAACTAATAGGGCCACTTGAAAGGAACGTGCAGTCATTGTTTTTAAGGATAAGTCGATGTGATTATATTTTAGACCTACCTCATTAATTATGTTTTTAGGTGTTTTATATTATTACTCTTTAATGTAAATGTCATGAACTTAGAGAGGTGAATTAAAGCCTCCGGATACTAATTTGTCTGTCTTTGTCTCTTCTTCTATCTCCTGTTGAACAATTATGTATAAGCACATGGATATACATAATTGGGCTTTCATTATGAATTGTAGCGTTTGACATTATTAATTGCTCACCTTTGTAAATCACCTTTTTTTTATGGCTAAGAATACCACTGAATCACAATTTATTTAGTTACACTGTATTGTCAGATATTGAGGTTTTCCTAATTTTTCTTTAGTGTGAAAGAATCCTATTAATTTGAAAAGTGCTAAATAGTATTGTTGTTTTGATCTGCATTTCTTGGCTAGCATTAAGATTTAATATTTCATCATCTTTTTCATTTATCTATTAATGAATCATTAATGTTTATAATAGATGTTTATATAATGTTTATAATAGATGTTCAACAATAGGAAGCTAGGTAAATAAACTTTCAGTATATTAATAGAATGGAATGATAGTAGTTACCATTTATCATGCTTTATACACATTATATCATCTTATCTCTATAACAGTCCTGTAAGGTCATTATTACCATTTTCAAGTGATTCTAAGATTAAATTTTTATATATCAACATACCTAAAATTAATTGCTTGTGTGTCATAGTTTAATTGGCAGTGTTTTTTTTTTCTTTCTTTTTTAGTGGCAAAAAAGGTAATTCTTACAATTGATGGCATACTAGTTTCAGTGAAATATGTTATTTCCCCAGTTTCATAGATTATGGTACTGAATCTCAAAGATGTTAAGTAATTTGCTCAAGGTCAGGCAACTTAAAAATGCCTGGAAGCCTATAGATCAAAATGTTAAAATGGTTCTCTCTGGGTGTAAGGATTATAATTAGTTTTTTCTCTTTTGCTCTTCCATACTGTATGTTTTCTTCAATATATACATATAACTTTTATAATATGAAAAAGAGGAATTGCTCTTTTAAAAAAGGAAAAAATAAAGTTAGATCCCCCAATTCATGCTGTTCATCAAAATTAATCCCAGATAGATTAAATAATTATTTATATAAAAAAATGAGGGAAGTCTAGTCATCCTGAGACTGTGGCATCTGTGTAGTTTTTTCAATGATCCCTAAAATGTTCCCTGAAAATCAATACAGCAGCAAAAGGGGAAAAAAATCTATACTCAATTTCTTCAATAAAATTAGGTGATAGGGACTTCCCTGGAAACCTAGAGGTTAAGATTTCATGTTCCCAATGCAAGGGGCACAGGTTTGATCCCTGGTTAGGGAACTAATATCCTGTATGCCACGCAGCAGGGCACAAAGGAAGGAAGGACAGGAGGGAGAGAGAGGGAGGGGTGAACCAGCTGAGCACTAAAGATTCTCCGTGGACGCCAGTGTACGAGCAGATGTGGCCCAACCACTGAGAGCTGGGGAAGTACATGAGAGCCGGGGATCAGGGGCACCAGGGACTGAAAGTGGACCATCGCTGGCACAGAGCCCCAAAGATCTCTAAAATACTTGCATACCCAAAAGGAGAATAATCCATCCTGAGCAGATGGACATGCCATCCTCTGAGCAAGGCGATCTGAGAGTCACTGAATAATCTGGGATGTGTTCTCCCGAAATGCAAGCTATAGGTGAGGACAGAAAAGGTGATACAGAAAGGTGAATTCTATGATGGGTCTAAGTTCTCAAGGATTTAATAAATATCCAGAAAAAACACACTCCAAGGTGTTAAAGCCTGAAAGGAAATTGCTAGAAACCAAAATTGAACTAAACAAGGAAAGAACGGTAAGAGGAAGTAAGAGCAAAGGTTCAAATAATAGGAAGGAAGTAGTCCGGATGAAGCAAATTCTGCAGTTATTGCAACAGCAAAGTGTGAAGTCTACAGCAGTACTGTTTAATAGGAACATGACATGAGCCACCAAACCAAGCCACTTTTGTGATTTTATATATTCTAGGGGTGGTGGTGTAGTCGCTAAGTTGTGTCCGACTCTTGTGATCCCATGGACTGCAGCCTACCAGTCTCCTCTGTCCATGGCATTTCCCAGGCAAGAATACTGGAGTGAGTTGTCATTTCCTCCTCCAGGGAATCTTCCCAAACCAGGGATCAAACCTGTGTCTCCTGCATTGCAGACAGATTCTTTACCAACTGAGCCACCAGGGAAGCCTATATATTCTAGTATCCATATTCAAAAGTAAATGAAATAAATTTTAATCATGTATTTTATTTAATCCAATATTCTCAAAATATTATTTTAACATGTAATCAATACAAAATTATTAATGTGTTATTTTGTTTTTTTCATACTAAGCTGTATTTTACATCTCAAATTGGACTTAGACTCATTTCAAGAGTGGTTACCACATTTGACAGTAAGAGTCTAAAGATTAGAGAACAAGGCCCATAGAACAATAAGAAACCCAGGAAAAAATTCAGGCTAACTTCTGAGAATCAGGGGCTTCCCATAGCTTAGTTGGTTTAGAATCCACCTGCAATACAGGAGACTCTGGTTTGGTTCCTGGGTCGGGAAGATTTGCTGGAAAAGGGATAGGCTACCCAGTATCCTTGGGCTTCCCTGGTGGCTCAGCTGGTAAAGAATCCACGTGCAATGCAGGAGACCTGGGTTGAGAGGATCCCCTGGAGAAGGAAAACGCTACCCACTCCAGTATTCTGGCCTGGAGAATTCCATGGACTGTATAGTCCATGAGGTTGCAAAGAGTTGTGTAAGGTAAGGGAGTTAGAGAAGGTGAGGTTCAGAATAAGAATGAGACCGGCACTTTACAGGAACAGATCACCTTTAATGAGGCGAGAAGGGGCAGCAGTCAGATTAGTGAGCTGCTGCACTTATCCAAGAAAAGAGTAAGTATATATAAGCATGTATGTGGAAAGCTACTGTTGAAAGGGGGCCTGTTATTCTCCAGGGTTGTTGGGAGTAGTTATCTCTTAAATGGCTGGGGCAAGAAACTTTGGAGATCGGCCAGAGGTTGGACCAGCTGGGAGCTGGGTGTAATGAACCTAATGTCCAATTTTTCCTTCGGGTGAGAGAGTTCTTTGTTTTGCATAGAATGCTGGGGAGAACCTAGAGGGAAATTTTAACTCCAGGCTATTTTGACCCATGTAACTTTCCTTCAGTGGGACAGGACTGAGCAACTTTCACTTCACTTCACTTCTGAGAATTAAAAAAAAATAGTTACACAGAGAGACTACCATTTGAGTTGTTAACAGTAACAACAAAAAATGTAGGGAAAGACACCTGGCCCATTTCTGCCGCTTCCATAGTAACCTTCTTTTAAAACCTAGGAAAAAACCCACCTTTTAAATTGAAGAAACAGAAGAAAAATAAAACTCCACAGAAAGGTTTTTACAAGGGAGAAAAATAGAAATGGAAACAAACCGACTACTAGTCTGGCAGACAAAGAGAACATATGTGGACGCTAAGCTAAATGAGTTGAAAGCAATTAAGAAAATGTGAGAAGCTTTAAGAGAACAGCACATATGAGAAATAGAAGCACTCAGAAATGAGATGGCTGGACAACAGGAGGATTTTAAACAATCTGAGAAAATCAGAAAATAAAGAGGGGGGGAATCACATGAAGTTAAATTAGAAGGAACACAAGGGTAGTAAAGAACACAAAATAGAAGTGAAGAAAATAAAACAGAAGTAAAAGAGCTAAAAAGGATTTGAGAGAAAGTGACAAATGCAAAAGGCAAATGAGATCCAACAAACGCATAATTGAAGGCCCTAAAAGTAACACAGAAGCAGAATAAGTATTTAAAACTGAATTAAAATATTAAAAAAAAAAGATTGAATCTAAATATTGAAAGGGCATACTCAGTCCTATGGGAATTAATCTACAATGGTCAATACCAACACTTAGCTTAGTGATACCGTTGTTCCTTAAAGTAAAAATCTTTTAGGCATTCAAGTTAAAAGTCCAAGTTACTTTTTTAAGTCCTTGAATGGTTTCCTATGGCCAACAAATGGATTTTATTTATTTATTAGTAACCACCAGGTCTTGGTCGAGGCATGGGATCTTCATTGCTTTGTTTGGGATCTTTCCTTGCCGTGCTTGGACTCGAGTCGTAGCGCATAGGCTCAGTACTCAGTTGCGGCACATGGGATCTTATTTCCCTGACCAGCGCTCGAACCCATGTCCCCTGCATCGCAAGGTGGATTCTTTACCACTGGACCACCAGGGAAGTCCCCAAAGTTACTTTTAAGGAAAAGAAAATCTATATGGCATCAAGATTCTAGAGAGTAACATTTTATGTTTTAAAAATGGATCAACATTTTAAAGATATTTCAGTTCAGTTCAGTCGCTCAGTCATGTCTGACTCTTTGCGACCCCATGAATCGCAGCACACCAGGCCTCCCTGTCCATCACCATCTCCCAGAGTTCACTCAAACTCACGTCCATCGAGTCAGTGATGCCATCCAGCCATCTCATCCTCTGTCGTCCCCTTCTCCTCCTGCCCCCAATCCCTCCCAGCATCAGAGTCTTTTCCAATGAGTCAACTCTTCGCATGAGGTGGCCAAAGTACTGGAGTTTCAGCTTTAGCATCATTCCTTCCAAAGAACACCCAGGGCTGATCTCCTTTAGGATGGACTGGTTGGATCTCCTTGCAGTCCAAAGGACTCTCAAGATATTTAAGGGAGGGGGAAATGGCCAAAGACTTTAGATTAGGGCAAATTCTCCTTCAAATATAAAGAATACCAATCAAATAGTTAAGAATGTGCAAGACCCCATGGATTGTGGGTCTACTAAGACTCTGTGCTCATGGACATCACAAGGACCAGTGGCAGATGGACATACTGGGCAAGTCTCCTTCGCTCATGCACAGGCTCAAGTCCCATCAGACTTGACTTACAAAACGCAGATTCAAAGAGAAAATCATTAAGAATCTTAGGATAGCAAAAGCAGAGCATTAAGCCAAACGTGGTCCCCTTTGCAGTGTAGGACCCTCTGTGATCGCACAGGTTATACAAGCACATGAAACCATCTCTGGGTGATGCCCAGTGTTTGGTGAAGTGTTTGGTGAACCATCCACCTTATCTCCCTCCTCTGCTTTCTCTGCAATACCCCACTCTCAATTGGAGTCAATGTATTCCTAAAACACAGAATTAACCACGCCCACCTCCTTCTTAACACCACCCCTTCCCCTTCCCATCACTCTCCCATAATAAGACAGGTTACCTTGGCCGGCCCACTTTTTTCCTCTCTCATCTCTTTCTCTCCTGCTCCACATCCTTACCCCAGGCCCTGGCCAACCCAAACACTACCATGTCCCAAACAAAACCCCAGTTCCGCACTCACCTCCTCCTAGTCTCCCTTCTCAGGGGTCAGCACTCCTGTCTGCTCGGCTGTAGAAATCTGGGGTCATTCTTGTCTCTTCTCCCTCAAGGCCCACATTTAGTTTGCTGTATCTTTCATGAATCACCTCTTGAACCTTTTCTTGTCAGGATCCTTGACATTCCTGTTCATTTGTTGTTCCGTTTCATCTACTTTGCAGTATTCCACCCTGGGAGCAACCTGTCTTCTTCCTGCTTGTTGTTTAGTCACTAAGTTGTGTCCAACATTTTTGCAACCCTGTGGACTGTAGCCCGCCAGGCTCCTCTGACCATGGGATTTCCCAGGCAAGTATACTGGGGTAGGTTGCCATTTCCTACTCCAGGGGATCTCCCCAGCCCAGGGATCGAATCTGTGCCTCCTGCATTGGCAGGTGGATTCTTTATTGCTGAGCCACCAGGGAAGCCCACCTTCCTGAATACACACAACAAAAAAGCCTTCGGGGGAGAATGCGACAACCACAAGGACTGCGCCTCTGGAAGATCAACGTCTCCTGTACACCTCCAGGTCCACAGTTTCTCTCTTCTGTCTTTCTTAGAGGAATTAGGAAAGTGTTCTCTGTCTAGGATTACTATCCCAGTGGAACAATTAAAGGAAGGCTAAAATGTCCACTTGCTATATGCAGGCATGTTCTACAGTGGCCCTTACATGAGTTAGTACTCATGTAAATATTACCATTATAGAAATGAAAAAAGTGAAGCATGGGGCTTCCCTGGTGGTACAGTGGATAAAAATCCATCTGCCAATGCAGGGGACACAGGTTTGATCCCTGGTCTGGGAAGATTCCGCATGCCGTGGAGCAACTAAGCCCATGCACTCCGACTACTGAGCCTGAGCTCTACAGCCTGTGAACCACAAGTACTGAAGCCCATGCACCAACAGCCTGTGCTATACAACAGAGGAGCCACCGCAATGAGAAGCCTGCCCACCACACCAAGGAGTAGCCCCTACTCACCGAAACTACGGAGAGCCTGTGTGCAGCAACGAAGACCCAACGCAACCAAAAAGTAATTAATTACTTTATTTTTTTAAAAGTGAGGCACTGAGAGGTTAAGTGATTATCTCAAGGTCAAACATCCAGTGAAGTGCAGGAGGGATTCAAACCCAGGTAGACAGGCTCCAGGGCCCCTGAATTTTAGCCACTATAACACAGCCCTGAAAGGACTGAAGACATGTTCAGAAGTAAATGAAAATGGAAGCAGGGCTTGTTAAAACCATGGACACAGCTAAGTACAATAGTTAGTGGGAAATTTATGGCAGCAAATAAATTATATTTAATTATCAAGAAATAAGAAAATGAATAAGAACAAACCAGCACAAATCAAAAAAGGAAAAAACAGTAGAGATACTAGTCATGAAATAGTTAAGAGAAAATAGAGAGGAGTAACAAAACCAAAATGTTCTAGAAAAAAATAATTAAAAGAGAGAGAAGTTAGTAATAATAAAAGAGTATTATGAAGAGCTAGATGCTAACAAATACTTAGGTATATAGGAAAACTACTTAGCCATATAGGAAAACATAAAGTGCCAAAATTTGTTCAAAAGGAAGCAAACCTGAAGAGGTATATTAAACTTGAACAGATAAACATTAAGCAAATTGAATGGGCAGTCAGATATCTTCTCTTTCTACCCTTCCACCCAACAAAAAACCTAGGTCCAGAAGATTTTAAATGCATGCACATAAGAATTTTTCTAAGCCTCAAGAAACTATCTTCTATTTTATTCAAGTTGCTCCAGAAGACAGAAAAATAGAGAACTTGGCCCAGCTGATTTTTGGGGGGTAATACAATGCTTCTTCAAAAATCATATAGGAAAAAAGCAAAAAGAAAAATCACAGGCCTATTTCACTTATAGGCAGATCAAAAGTCCAAAACAAATTACTTGCTAACTAAATCCAGCAATGTATTAAAAGTAATCATCATATTCAAGGAATATAAGGACAATTCAGCATCAGAAAAAGTTACCATTTAATTCAACATTAATAGGGGGAGAAAAACAATATATGATAATCTCAAATAATACAGAAAAGGCATTTGATAACTTACAGGGCTCTTTTATGATTCGAAAAACAACTCCTACAACCCTTGGAGTAGAAGACTTCCCTGGTAGTCCAGGAAAGAATGTGTCTGACAAAGCAGAGGACATGGGTTCAATCCCTGCTTTGGGAAGATTCCACATGCCTTGGGGCAATTAAGACTTCGTGCCCCAGAATACGTAGGCTCTTCACAAGAGCAGCCACCACAATGAGAAGCCCAAGCACCACAGCTAGAGAGTAGTCTCTGCTCACTGCAACTAGAAAAAGCCTGCACACATCAGTCAAGACCCAGCAGCAAAAAATAGATACATTTTTTTTTAACTTAGAGCAGAAAAAAATCTACTTAATTTGATAAAGTTTATACATCCCCAAACAAGTAATATACACAATATAGTATATATCTTTATGTACTAGTTATTCAGTTGAGTTCAGTTCACTTGCTCAGTCGTGTCCGACTCTTTGTGACCCCATGAATTGCATGCAGCACGCCAGGCCTCCCTGTCCATCAACTCCCAGAGTTCACTCAAACTCTCGTCCATCGAGTCAGTGATGCTATCCAGCCATCTCATCCTCTGTCGTCCCCTGCTCCTCCTGCCCCCAATCCCTCCCAGCATCAGGGTCTTTTCCAATGAGTCAACTCTTCTCATGAGGTGGCCAAAGTACTGGAGTTTCAGCTTTAGCATCATTCCTTCCAAAGAAATCCCAGGGCTGATCTCCTTTAGGATGGACTGGCTGGATCACCTCGCAGTCCAAGGGACTCTCAGGAGTCTTCTCCAACACCACAGTTCAAAAGCATCCGTTCTTCGGTGCTCAGCCTTCTTCACAGCCCAACAGTGCCAACTTTGTTGGCAAAATAGTGTCTCTGCTTTTTTATATGCTATCTAGGTTGGTCATAACTTTAGGAAGTCCCTAATAACTGAGATCATTTGACTAGTATTCATATTAGGAATTCTAAATAATACTATAAGGCAGTAAGATTGTGAGGTTTGAAAGGGAAGCCACAAGACTGTCATTATTTGTAGATATGATTACCCATCTAAGGTACCAATAATGAACAGATCAGTTATTAGAACTAATATGAAAGCTCAGTTAAGATTGCTCAGACCCAAGGTTTACCTAGCCAAAATAAAAATCCCAGAATTTTCTATACCAGAAATTGCCAACTAGTAAAATATAAAAAGTGAAAGACCAAAAAACATAATAAATGTAATATGTAATGAAATCATAAATGTAAGAGGATGCAATTAAAAATAAAATACATCACAATCGCAACAAAAATTATTTAGTGTCTGAGAATTAATCTAAGAATCTATAAGAACTCTGTGACTTGAACTTTAAAACTTGAGTAATTGACCACCTGGATAGGATGACTTAACATTATAATCGAGTCAGCTTTTCCCAGATTAATTCATAAATTCACCACAATCCCAATCATAACTACAGTTACATATATATACGTGCTCAGTCATGTCTGACTCTTTACAGCTGCATGGACAGTAACCTACCAAGCTCCTCTGTTCATGGAATTTTCCAGGCAAAAATACTGGAGTGGGTTGCCACCTCCTACTTTGTGGGATCTTCCTGACCCAGGGAGCAAACCTGAGTTTCTTGTGTCTCCTGCATTGGTAGGCAGATTCTTTACCACTAGCACCATCTGGGAAGCCCCATATATATATTAATATATGTATGTGTATATATGTGTGTGTGTTTGCTTTAAAAACTTGGTAAATCTGCTCCAAAAAATTACATGCAGTAATGGAAGGTACATGAAGAACTAAGTGAACTTAAAAAAGAGGGGGGAGGAATAAGGGGGTACACCTTCCTACAAAATAGTAAAGTGAAAGTGTTAATCGCTCAGTCACTCTTTGCGACCCCATGGACTGTAGCCCATCTGGCTCCTCTGTCCATGGAATTCTCCAGGCAAGAAGACTGAAGTGGGTATTCCCTTCTCCAGGGGATCTTCGTGACCCAGGGATCAAACCCAGGTCTCCTGTGCTACAGGCAGATTCTTCACCATCTGAGCCACCAGGGAATAAGATCAGGGATAAAGTCATTGTAATAATAATAACAAAAAATCTGTAGTGTTGGCACAAGAACAGATAAATAAATCAACAGAAATAAATGGAGACCTCAAAGACCCACCTCTGTCTATATAGGAACTTAAGAGGGCAAAAAGAGGTGACGCTGCACACCAATGGGAAAAGGATGGATTGTTTTGCACACAGAGTAGCGAAAACAAACTCAATCTATTAAGAAAATCATAACTAGGTTCCTGTTCAGTCTCACATGCTAAGTGGCCTCTAGGTGAACTAAAGATCTCAGTGTGAAAGTTAAAAATCATAGGGTTAATATAAACATATGTGGGAGGATACCTTTGGGCTTATGGAAAGGTAAGGAAGCTTATTTTACAAAATTTTTAAAGCACAAACCATATATTGCACAAATTTGCTGAATTTGATTACGTCAAAATTAAGAGGTTGTGTTCAAAAATAAATAAATAAATAACTTGGACCAATTAAGAGTCAGACAATAGGACTGAGATTTTTTTCAGAGTCTGAAACTGACAAGGGATTAACATCTAGAATCTACAAGGAACTCTGTAAAGCAACAAGAAGAGGACATCAACTCCAATAGAAGAATGGGCAAATGATATGACAGGCAATTTACAGAAAAGGAAACCCCAAAAGCTAATAAGCACATGAAGCGATGCTCAAACTCATTAGTAGTCAAAGAAATGCAAATTAAAACAAGATAGCACTTTACACCTTTAGACTGGCAAAGGCTACAAAGCTGAGTAATACCAATTAATGGCAGAAATGAGGAAGATAGGATCCCTCACACATGGCCGACGGGAGTGTAAATTGGTAAAGCCTTTCTGGAGAGAGATCCCAAACTACTTATGCAAATTCACACACACACACACACACACACACACACACACACCCCCCAAAGAAATGCTAACACATGTGCACAATGGGAAATCTACAAGGATGTTTGCTGCAGGTTTTCAGAGGGAAAGAATAGCAATCTGGGTTGGCCCTCACTATTATTAAGAAGCAAAGGAACAAATGTACAGATAACAACACAGATGGATCCTAAAAAACAGTGCCAATTGGAAAAATAAGAGAACAGTAATAAGATAGGATACCACTTACATAAATTATAAATACCTGCACACCCTGTGGTATGCATGTATCCTCCCTAAACCTCCAGTGAGCCGGCCACTTTCTGCTTGTCTGTATCAGCATGATGTCATTGATGTAATAGATCAATGAGATGTTTTGTGCAATCAAGAAGAAGGCTGGAACTCCTTGGACTATTTGATGACAGAGGATGGGAGACTTAATATTACCCTGGGGCAAAACTATAAATTACTATGTTTGCTGTTCTGTTTCAGATCCTCTTTTTGGACTGGAGTAGAAAAGAAGTTCACCAAGTCAATGGCCGCACATCACGAACCTGAGGCTTTAATAATCTGCTCCAGTGATACCACCCTTGACATGACAGCTGCAATCAGGACCACAGTGACTGACAGGTGGAATGAGATTCTTCTGGGGGTGGGGGGTGGGAAGAGGCTGCCTCAAAGAGAAGGGGCAGCTCCTCTGTTCAACCTGGTGGGAAAGAAGAGAGTACAGATCCTGTAACCAAGATGTTGGGTGACTGAGCGGAGCGGCTATGCATCTGATGGTTTCTCTTTCCTTTATGAAGACTTGCCATTTACATTTATCGTTACTGGGGGAGAATTTTCTTGAAGATGCCATTTTTGAAGGCAATCTCATATTTCATCTCATCCCAGTCAATTGACCAATCCCCTGTTTTGACACACAGGCACCACCTGGTACAGCGGTGCTCAGCCCACATCCCTGGGAGGCCCACCACTTTCAGCACCTCCTTCTCCTTGAGGTGCTGCATGAATGGGTTCTCCCTGCCCTGGGGTCTTGCTTCCATGAGCTTCTTGAGCACATCCCTGCCTATGAAACCCACTTCCATTCCACCCACCCATGACGAGCCCTTTGGCAGGGAGGCTGGCTTCTCCAGCAATGTCCCTCCAACGATGTGCATCTACAGGTAGATACCCACTCAGGATCTTAAGGACAAAAATATTTGTCCATAGACTTACAAAAACGCCAGACCCATTTGTGCCCACAGTGCATCCAAATATACAAGCTGACATTCACACAGACTTACTCATACACACTCACCTTACTCACCTACACGCTCACATACAGCATTTGCTCCTATACACGTGCCCACATGAACATACCACCTACACACATGCTTAGACTTTCAGGCCCTGCCCTACTGCTGCTACTGCTAAGTCGCTTCAGTCGTGTCCAACTCTGTGTGACCCCATAGGCGGCAGCCCACCAGGCTCCCCCGTCCCTGGGAATCTCCAGGCAAGAACACTGGAGTGGGCTGCCATTTCCTTCTCCAATGCATGAAAGTGAAAAGTGAAAGTGAAGTCGCGCAGTCGTGTCCAACTCCTAGCGACCCCATGGACTGCAGCCTAACAGGCTCCTCCGTCCATGGGATTTTCCAGGCAAGAGTACTGGAGTGGGGTGCCGTCGCCTTCTCTGAGACCCTGCCCTAGGAACGTCTATTCTGAGACACTGGGACACATGTACACACTCAGTACATACGTGCATGTGACACATACATATTATTCTGGTTATCTACGGTTGCACAGCAAGACTACCCTAAACTTGGTGGCAAGAAGCAATAACCATTTTAGTAGGCTCTCAAGGGACAGCTTGTTCTGCTCCACTATGACCAAGACCTTAGCTGGGAAGAATCCCATGACTGGAAGCATCTTTGCTCACATCTCTGACACCTGGAACCACTTGAATGGCTGAGTGCTCATCAGGCATCTCTCTCTCTGAGATCTCACAGCCTGTCCATGTGGCCTCTCTAGCATGGTGGCCTGGGAGTAGTTGGGGTTCTTAAATAGCAGCTCAGGACTCCAAGAGGGAGTGCTCAAGGTGAACACGGTGTGACCTTTTATAACCTAGCCTTGGAAATCACAAAGCATCACGTCTGTCCCCCTATTTAGTCAAAACAGTCACAAGTCCTCCCAGATTCATGGGAGAAAACAGACCCCCCCTCTCTTGATGGGAGAAATGTGAAATAATGTGCAACCATGTTTTAAAAGGCCACACATCTGCACACACACTTATACACACACACATCCACGTCTTCCCAGGGGGTGCAGCGGTAAAGAAGGTGCTTGCCAATGCAGGAGATGTAAGAGACGAGGGTTCGATTCCTGGGTCAGGAAGAGAGGAGGAAATGGCAACCCACTCCAGTCGTCTTGCCTGGAGAATCCCATGGACAGAGGAGCCTGGTGGGCTACATACAGCCCATGGGTAGCAAAGAGTCAGACTCGACTGAGCGACTGAGCACACACATATATGTGTATATATACACACAATACACATCTACACATGAACACACACACTCAGGCCTTGTCCTCAGAAGCTCTGAGAGCAGACTTAGATAAACACATACATGTATACAAATACACATGGGATGCAGACACATCCACCCACAGTCGTGCCTGGCACCCAACGCACACACACACAAGCTCACAGCCAGAAATTCTGTCCCAGAGGTGCTCACTCCAACACCTGCAGCCATAGCTGCCTGCTCCCTGCCTCATTCCTGGCTGAGCTGGGGGCCAGGATGGGCCAGAATGGCTTGGCTGGTATGGCTTGGGCCCTCTCTCCTCACCACTCTTCCCTGGTGGCAGGGGCCTGGCAAGAAGGAAAACAAATAACCTTGCGGTGTTTAAATAAGCAAAGTTTTGTGCAAAGCAGAGGTTAATGTACTTTATTGTTCAATGTCATGTTTATAGTGGATTGGTGGAGGGAAAAATGTGATTAATTGCCCTGAAGCCCATGGATCTACAATTATTTGGTTGTTGTGAACAAATAAAGGACTACAGTATTCATCATATTCAAATGAGGCAGCAGAATAAATGATGGCGGGCCGGGTAGGAACAAAACCCAGGCGTGTTCCCGCACAATCGGAAGGCGACTGGCGCCTTGTCAACCAGACGCAGGGTGGTGGCGGGAGCCGAACCCGTTTGTCTCTGTACCGCCAGCAAGGGCTAGGCTGACCCTGCAGGTGCCAGCGTTAATTCATGTCACACCTCGCGCCTCCATCCTTTCTGGGATGAAAACCAGGCGCCAATTTCATAATAAAGACTTGTTTCTGACGAGGCCCGGTTTGGGGCGGGGGCACCGATCTTCATTAGGGCCCCTTTCCCGGGCGCACTCGTTACAGAACACAGGTACTGGCTAAATGTGTCCGATCATTCATCATGATTTTGCCCTCCACTTTGTCACAGCGTGGGGATTTAAGGAAGATAGATGGTACAAGATGTTGTCTCCTCCACAGACGCTTTCTGCTCTGGTAAGTGTGTCCGATGCAGAATTATTTTGCCACTTTATTATTTCCTAGTGAGTGTTTGTCAGAGCTTCGCCTCTTGGAAGGAGCGAGTTGTTTCCTGTCACTCAGGGATGTCGCGGGAGCCGTGATGCTTGGCTGGGCTCGCCAGCCAGCTGGAACCCGGGCAGGGTCCCCAGGCAGGGCTGTGGGGGGGTCTGGGGAGTCTGGGCCACAGGGCGAATGTCAAATCCAACAGAAATGGGGGTGGGGGGGCTGGCTCTGGGAGCAGGAGGGGCATGGGGTGTTTGGACACAGTGGGCTGGGGGGGTTAAGGGGGCATATTTCAGGACCTGGACTGGCCATAGGCCAGCTGGCTGCACGGGGAGCTGTTCAAACCCGTGTCCAAAGGGCTGGAAGAGCTTGGCCTTGAGATGATCCAGCTGGAGAGAGTATGGGCAAGATTGGGGCCCTGTGGGGATGCTGATGGCCTTAAGGCAGCATGGCCAAATTCTCGTGCCTGCTCCTGGCACCAGATGAGCTTCCTTCCCTGATCAGGACAGCCGAGGGGGCATGGCGTGACCAGCAGGGATACCAGGTAGGTGAAGATCACAAGAATCTGAAGATGGGGATGCCTTCAGCTGGAAGCGCAAAGTCCAGCCCAAGAGCCCTGGAAACACTAGAACATCATTCCAGGCAGTGCTGGCCCTCCAGGTGGGGGCCCTGGAATCCAAAGGTAAATCTAATGTTGGGGAGAAGGTGGGGTATCCAGGAGCCACCAGCCCATGGTCCTTCTTCACTTGCGTCTGCTCTGCCGGGGTCTCTCCATTGGCCCCATCCTCCGGGGCTCCTGCTTCCCACTGCCACAGCTGGCTGGACCAGTGACACTCAGCTGTCCCAGTCTTAGGCTCACAGAAGAGAAATCTACTTTTGCTTTGCTCTCCCCTTCAGTGTAGGCTGGCTGGAGCCGTGAATCCAAAAGGAATACTCCTTGGAGGTTCAGGGGAAGCTTACGGAAACCAGCTTAGGAGGAGCCCATGCAGAGGTGCCTGGGCGCAGGGACCTAGGAGAGGGCACCCTGCCTTCCTCTGGCCCCAAGATGCCCCTGCTGGGGTCCAACTTGTCGATGCATCCTCCTCCTCCGTGTCTCTCCAGAGGCAGGGCACGTAGGATAAAGAGCACAGTTTGGGAATCACACAGGCCTAGGTTCAAGGCACGGACTAGGTGCAATGTGTTTGGTCCTCCGTTTGCCCATCTGTAAAATAGGGACACTGAAATGGCAGCCTCCTTGGAAGAAGGCTGTGTGGCGGTTCCCGACACATCGCAGGCTTTCTGCCAACTCAGATATGCCCTCCCTGCCTCCTCTCTCTGGTTTCTGGCCACTGGGAGTCCCTCATTCACCCCTGACCTGAATCCCGTGGGTCCAGGTGGCTCTCCCATGTGGCCTCTGTGGCCCCCCGGGCATCCTGACTAGCATTCAGAAGGGTCTGCATAAGACAGAGCTGCCTTTCTGCCCATGCACAACACCGCCTTCCTTTTGTGGCAAAGTCCAATAAGGAATCTTGACAGCTCGTAGCAGCTAACTCCCCGGGCCTCTCCCCAGCCCTCCTCCTGCCCGGCTCTAGCTGAGCCCTGGGATACAGGCCCTGCTCTTAGGAGTAGGGTGGCAGGAGAGAAGTGTGAGCAGACATTCACTCCAGACACATGTCACCCTGCGGGTGCAGCTCCCAGGTCAGAAGTCCCCAGGTGATGGGTATTCACTTCCTGAGCCCCCGTTCCAGCTGGACCCATTGCTGGTGCTTTTCCCACAGCTGAGTCGGTGAAGCAAAACTGATCAAGAGGCGCCACTCTCACTCCCACTCTGCAGCTGAGAAAACTGAGTCTGTGGACGGAAACAAGGCTCCCTAGATCTGGCCGGAGTCAGCTGTGGAGGAGGGAGGGATTTGAATTTCGAAGCTCCTGGTTTCGCGCATCCCTTGCAGACCAGCTGATTGGCTCACTGATGGAGCAGCTGCAATTATTGACACCTACTTCCCTGGTGGCTCAGACGGTAAAGTGTCTGCCTACAATGTAGGAGACCCAGGTTCAATCCCTGGCTTGGGAAAGATCCTCTGGAGAAGGAAATGTCAACCCACTCCAGTACTCTTGCCTGGAAAATCCCATGGACAATGAGCGTGGTAGGCTACAGTCCATGGGGTTGCAAAAAGTTGGATACAACTGAGCGACTTCACTTCACTGTATCCAATCAGAATTCAATCCCAGCTGGGCTTTTTTTGTTTCCTATTCCAGATGGTGTGACTGCAGCCATGAAATTAAAAGATGCTTGCACCTTGGAAGAAAAGTTATGACCAACCTAGACAGCATATTAAAAAGCAGAGACATTACTTTGCCAACAAAGGTCTGTCTAGTCAAGGCTATGGTTTTTCCAGTAGTTGTGTACGGATGTGAGAGTTGGACCATAAACAAAGCTGAGCGCTGAAGAATTGATGCTTTTGAACTGTGGTGTTGGAGAAGATTCTTGAGAGACCCTTGGACAGCAAGGAGATCCAACCAGTCCATCCTAAAGGAAATCAGTCCTGAATACTCATTGGAAGGACTGATGCTGAAACTCCAATACATTGGCCACCTGATGCAAAGAACTGACTCATTTGAAAAGTCTCTGATGCTGGGAAAGATTGAAGGCAGGAGTAGAAGGGGACAACAGAGGATGAGATGGCTGGATGGCATCACCGACTCAATGGACTTGAGTTTGAGTAAACTCTGGGAGTTGGTGATGGACAGGGAGGCCTGGCATACTGCAGTCCATGGGGTCGCAAAGAGTTGGACACGACTGAGTGATTGAACCGAACTGAACTGATTCCACCCACTTCTGGAGGCCTCTCAAACTCCTCCCGGCTCCTTGATTCCTGCCAGGGTTTCCGGTTAGAAACCCTATATCTGCAATTCTGTGCAGTTTTATATTTAGGGTATACCCCCCTCCCTTTTTTTAAACTCAGGTTACTGGGATTTTCTTTATGGCTTGTCTCCTATTC